>NW_004567108.1:30186203-30190100 GCF_000260355.1 Condylura cristata | reverse complement strand
AATCTTAAAATCTTAGGCTATATATTTATGTCATCTATTTAGCATTTCACAGGTTTCTTTGACTTAGTAACTTATTATATCTAGATTATTATCTTCCAGATTCAATTTGTTCCTTGATTGGTTTTCTAAATTATGAAATTATTTTATGTGAAGAAGTTGTCAACTGGTATTATTTATACACCAAAAATAATATCAGCTCTTCTTGATCACATATAATCACTGCTCTCTGTTGAGTGAGCTACTTCAGTGTAGTATATATGTTAACTTCCACTCAAGAAAGAATCCAAGACCGTATTTCCTGCCCCAGATTCCAGTTATCAGTGGAATAAGTTGAATAAATTAGAATAGTACAGATTTTACATATAGATGTTTAGTAATATATATTTAATAAACTATGGTTGATATTTTCATTGTTGAATTAACTTTCGCTAACTTAAAGAAGAGTATCTACTGTGTATATAATAAGTACTTATCAATATTTATTTAATAATTGGAGGAATAAAAATAAGTACTAATTTTACATTACTTATATTTTGATATTTCAATTTGACATGCTTTATTTTATTCTGGCAAAAACATGGTGTTGAAGGGCAGATGACATAATGCAAGGTTCAAGCAAGAACAGAGGAAATCTATAAATTAAGTGTTTTCTGGAACTTACCTACAATGATTTAGGAAATAATTAACATTTTATTTTTAATTCAGTATCATCATGATAGTGCATGTTGATAAGACTGGGTGAAACAACAGAAGTATTATTTATAATCAAGCCCTTTTACTCCTCAGATCCATATGACTCCACATTAAGTGCATTCTAAGTTATAAAGAGACAATTTTAAATGCAAGTAAAAATATCTATTCCTGAGTAATTATACTCATTTTATATAATAATTTTAATTTTAAACAAACTAATAATTTTAAAGATACTTTATAACATGAAGGTGTTATAAAAGTTCTCCAGTTTTTAGAATACTCTTATTAAAGGATAGATCAGGTCATAAAACAGAGATAGGGAGATTGCAGAAACAATCCTTGGTGAATATAGGACCTGAATGAGTAATGAATACTCTAGCTTTTGCATATGGACCAGGCGAAAATAGTGAACAGCCATATAACAGAGACATTTTGTGGGGATGGAGTGGGGAATGGGATCAAAAACTGGGGCGGGGGGTGGGAAGGAAGTGCATGAGACTATGGTGATGGCACATGGATGACTTGATGATGGGAAACCCACGGGGATTACAATTGAGATTAAAAAAATGTACAAAATGATGTAAAAATAAAGTATTATATTATAAAAATAAATAAATAAATACTCCAGCTTTTTCAGCTCTAGGTGGGAAAATTTAGTATGGCTTCTATAGTTATCTCCATAAGATAAACCTCTCTTGTGTTAATCTACTCATGAATGTCAGGAATATAGGTTTTCTTGATTTATCTCCCTTCCTCCTTATTTTCTACTTCATTACCAGTATTTCTAGTGTCAGCTCTCAAACCATTTGCACAAAAACTCTTTCTCAAAGACAAATTTTAGTGGAATCCGAACTAAAATAAGTTTAATGTTTAACAAAAAGAGAAAACTTTTCAATTCAAATGAAAATTTAGTATTTCTAAAAGGAAACTTAGCAAGAAAATATAATGGAAAACAAAATGAATTATCTAAAAGAATTATGGGGAGAAGAAGGGAATTCAGCTTTGATAGATAAAAAGCCTAAAAGTCCTTATTCCTGCCTTTACAAGAAAGACAAATGCAATTCAAGCTTTACTTTTCTTGGATACATCAGAGAAATGAAGTTACACAATAAACTGTTATCCCAAAATCTGGAGAGACTGAAAAATTCAACAATTCCTAAATGAAATGAGCTCTCATATGCAACATAGTCATATTCAGGTAGATAACTTAAATGCCAATTTGATGAACTATTTGTGGTGATTGTGAACTAGTGTGGTAGTGAAAAACTTCTGAGATATGGCTTTGGGGAGAGCATAATTCATGGACTTAATTTCTAGAAACAATGTTATGTTCTCATGTTGAATATCACAGAAAATCTCCCTTATGAACCTGGCAAAGGGAGTGGAAAATAGCCATTTGACATATACCCAAAGTATTCTCACATCATAAACCTCCTTTGCAAGGAAAAAGATGCAATGTTCCTTACACATAAGGAGAGCATTTAAACAATTCAATCATTCTGACCTCCCTGGCTCATGTAAATTGTAAAAAAGCTTCTGGAACACTTCTGAAAGTGACACCCCAGTACATCAATAAGTACATCAAGAAGCTGAGATTTTATCATAAGATTATGGGATGCTTACTCCTCTATACCTTATAACTATATCTACATGTTTCCAGTGTTATAACAGAGGTCACAGCTAAAATAACTGCAAAAAAGAGACTATTTAAAGACATGTTCTTTTGACTAAATGGGATTGTTTTCTTGATGTCTTTATCTTGTTTGTTGGCTTCATATAATGACTGATTTTTGTATATTGATTTTGTAGCCTGACAGCTATACTATTTCTTTAATAATATTTTAATAGACACCTTAGCATTTTCCCAATAAATGATCATGTAATCTGCATATAGTCAACAAACTTCCAATAATATAAAACATCAGGCCCAGATGATTCTACTGAAGAATTCTAACAAATATTTGAGAATAAATTACATTTTCCACATCTTCTAGAATATGGAACAGGATAAATGCTTCCTAATTTAGTCTATGATAACTACATTACCCTAACCAATATTATATAAACATATATTTTTTTTAAAAAAAGGGGAAAAAATAGACCAATGGCTGATGCATTAAAATGTTTCTTTCTGTCAACACACTAGTTCCCTTAAAGGATAATATTATTCTTCCAATACACCATACATATGTTATCTGAATAGACATGACACCTGAAATTATGTCAATTTCAACATCTTTCATAGATCCTCAGCATTATGGAAGGATAACAAACAAGTTTGCATTTATTATATGTTTAATATTTTCCTGCTTAATTTTAGTGGAGGACATAAATTGTCCTCAAAACTCTCTAGAAAGTCAGTTATGAGCTAAATCCCATGAGCTCAATATCAATCTTTAATTAATTATGTTCATCCAGAACCTACAGCCTTTTTAAAATTATTAATTAATTTAATTGAGGTTAATATTTTGTATCAGACACATTGTCAGTAAAGAATAAACACTATTTTAAAATATATAGAAAATTTGATTGTAGAATTTAATAAACTTGAATTAACTTGAATTAAATGTAAGCAACAACAAGAATTCCATGCCCTTAATGTATTATTGGTTTCCTATAAGAGAAAAAAATTATCCTGGAACACAAATTGTATGAGATGAGATATATATTGTATTGTTAAATCAAGGAAAAAACAGTGCTAGAGAGTTATCAAAATGTAAATTAATAAAGTAGTATATAAGTAAAGGAAATAATAATATACATACTTAGGTTACTTCTAACAATCGCAAAGTAAATTGTGACACTGCTTTACGAAAAATAATTAAAAATATATGTTCTGCTTAAGCAGTGCTTGAATCAAGCATGAGAGGACCTTTAAAGATTTGCTAATATTTGACAATGGAAAGGATTTATGGGGTCTAATTTGTAAGAGAACAAAAGGAATTAATATTTTACACATAATTGAAAAGACTGTTTTCTGGACTAAAATACTGGAGAGAAATGAATGAGCAGGGAAAAAAGATGAAAGTACATTTTAAAGTAAGTTTTTACAATCCAGCTGAGAATTAGTACACGGTATAAGATTTTATTATTATTATTAGTATTATTATTTTAATATTTATTTATTTGTGCATACAGAACTGGGGTACAGGCCAGAGGCTCAGGGGCTGTGAGAGGCTTCACCAGAGACAGAGCGGGAAGCAG
>NW_004567108.1:30183836-30186103 GCF_000260355.1 Condylura cristata | reverse complement strand
GTGAGAGGCTTCACCAGAGACAGAGCGGGAAGCAGGAGAGGCAGATCTATGAAGTACACTGCTGAGGGGAGCAGCGGGCAGGCCAGGAGAGGTCTGCCACGCCATGTGGTCACCTCTGGGGCAGGCGGGAATCGAACTCATGGCTTTAGCTTCTCAGTGCTGTGCTTTAACCCACTGTGCCACCAGGGAGGACCAAAGATTTTATTTTAACCTCAAGTCCTTCCATTATTAGTTTCCCATCATTTGCTTGTTGATTTTAGGCAAAGGTAAGTTTTCAATATTTCATTTTCTTCATGTACAGTAATGTTTCTCAGTCTTGGCACTGTTGAATCTTGGTGTGGACAGTTCTTTCTTTTGAAGTGTACTGCACACTATGTGATACTTACCAGTCTCCGTGTTCTCGGACTCTAGGTGCTGGTGCATGTTATATTTACACTCAGAAATACATTATATTGACATGCAGGTGGAGTTCTGTGTCCACTGGAATACACACACATACACACACAATACACACACACACATACGTATGAAATTTCTATTCAAAATTATATATTGCATAAACTCCAACATCAATTTCCCTGAATTTAAAATTATTTTTTAAATAAAAATTGGCTGATTTAGTTTTTAGATACTACTGAAAAAATTTACCAAGAAGTTTCAGCTATTTCTTATGTAAGCGGCATCATTTGCTCATTACCTTTTTTAGTGTTTTGTGCTATTTCTACTAAATATTTTAATATGTGTGTGATATATTTTTCTTATTTGCTAACACTTGTTCTATTTAATGGTTTTCATATCTTTTTTCTAAGTGACATGTACTAATACACTGTTTTCTATATGCCTATGCAAAAATAGACATCCGTAATTATTTCTTAATTATTTCCTTCATTATACTGGGTGTTCTTTGTTCTTAGAAACTGCTTTATGTAGGAAAAGGGCATTTTCACTTTTAATTATGTTGTCTCTTAGGAGATAATCCCTCTCTCCCCTCAATAGCTAGAACACTTGTTTTCAATATACCATATGGTTGTCACTAGATTTTTTTTTATTTCTTCACATTTGATTAATATTCCTGTAGAGTTATGATTAGTAAACATATTACCTTCTGTCAAGTTGTAAGTTTATTGACCTCCAATCAAACATTTATGAAAGTTCTTTTAACTTTTGTTGATATGAAATAAACTGCTCCCTTGAGGCAGTGTGTACCTTCCTTGCAAGTGTCCAGGAATAAAACAGCTATTTTGGAAGTATTATGATTTTAGTTTTGGCACAGACATTATTAAACAGTATTAACAAGTCATTGCATAATGTTTTTTACATGTTTTAATTTTTAATGACACACACCTAAAACTTAAATACTATTATAATGCAGTGTTACTTCAGTTAAAAACAAAAAGTATTCTAAGGCCTCCCTGGTGGCAAAAAGGGTAACGGCAGCATTATGAAACTATCTGCAGACTGAAGCACAAGTTCAATCACTGGCCAGGGAGGTGACTCACATGGTACAGCAGACCTCTCCTGTCTCACATGCTGCTCCCCTCAGCAATGGCCATGCATTTCAGTATATCCACCTGTTCTCCTTACTCTGTCTCTAGTAAATCCTCTTAGCCCTCTCATCTCTGGCCTAAACCCCAGTTCTCTTGCATGCATAAGTCTCTCCCCATGCCTTTCTTTTACACACAGACAGATATATACACAACCTCAAACACATTAAAGAACACTCCATAAATCATTTGGGGAAGTCAGTCTTTTTTTATGCAAGGACATCGTTGTCTGGTCATTTTTATAAACATGATTTATTTTGTAATTAGGAAAACATGACCTTTGATAAATATCTGAAATATTTTGTTGCAAATAACAGAAGTTTAACCTAAACTAGTTTAATATTACCTTAGAACTTAATGGTTGACACAGTAACAAAGACCACATACAGAGTGTTGTTTCAGGAATGGCTACATTTAAGATCACAAATCTGTTTCTCTTTTTTAGCTCATTTATCTCTCCTGATAATTTCATACTCTTACTATTTTCTGCCAAAGGTTGTGTAACATCAGCCTAAGGTCACATTTTCCTTATATCTAGTAATCCAGAAAATAGAGGAAAGTACATCTTACTCCATGATGTCATTACAGTCTAGAGAGGAATCTTAATATCCAGAGTTGGGTTGTGTTTGTGTTTCTATCTCTGATCTAATAATCCCTGTGACAGGGCAGGCCCAACCCTAATTGATCAGATTGAGCTGTGACTGTATTTCTTTTTTTTTTTTT
>NW_004567108.1:30139356-30183514 GCF_000260355.1 Condylura cristata | reverse complement strand
GGGGCAGGCGGGAATCGAACTCATGTGGGAGTGGCTTAAGCCTCTTTGTGCTGTGCTTTAACCCGTTGCGCCACCAGGGAGGGCCTGTGACTGTATTTCTTAAGTGGACAGGCCAAAAAAAAAAAAAAAAGAAAGAAAAAATATATAGATCATACATTCTCACTGATTTTTTTTTTTCCTCTGAGAAAGAAAAAGGCAGAAATTCCGAATATATGAAATAGGAAATGTCTCTTCCCTCCGGGTAAATGTCTACGCAACATAAGGAGGACAAGATCCATTGAGTGAATTCTTGAATACCTGTTTTGACAAAATGAACTCTTTCAAAACAATAAACATATCCAAATGTGTTTTATCGCACTCTATGACCCTCCCATGCTCTACATAAAAGGAACTCTTGCAAAGGAGATATTGGGAAGAATCTTCTAAGATCTTGTCTTATCCTTCTTAGATATCCTTAGGGTAATCATTAACCATCTGATTTTCCATCTGCCACAGGATGAGATCACCAAACTGTCCTCATTTTGAGAAATATATACCCACTTCTAAAAACTGGTTATAATCAATGAAATGGAAGAAAAGGAAAGCATCACACACTGATGATATCTAACTACTTGTATATTTACCTGATAATGAAAAAAAAAAAAAATCGAAGTCTCATTAAGTTAGTTTTGGGTTGGAAATTTTCAGTGTAAAATGCAATTTGAATCTATACAAGTGTTTGCAATCCCTAAAAGAGTATATGCAATATGATAACCCTGAATAATTTAGTAGAAAGATTAACTTTCATAAGATATAATAACAACATCATAAAATAGAGAGGATGTGATAAAATATTACAGTAACTAATTGAATTCTATATTTGGATATACAAATACAATTGGCACATTAGACAAGCAAAGCAATTAGTTTTCTCTACTTGAATCTTATTAATTTTCTTAAAATTTAAGAGTTCAGAATATACCAAATAAAGTGTTCCAAGCATTTTGAAAATAAACAGCAGACTTTTTTTAGATTAATGAAATGTTGCAGAACTCTAACTTACTGTGCAACAAAGTGCCAGTACTAAAAGCAGATGTGAAAAAAAAAAAGATCAGAAAGAAAAGATCTCACTTAGAAATGTGACAATTAAATTTTAAAATGGGACTACAGTACTATGTCATTAAAAAATGGAGAAATGGTTTGTTCCTCAAACCAGAAACAAACAAACAAGCAAACAGGGAAATGACACTGACAAGGGGAGAAGGCATTGTCCTTCAGTAGATGACTGTAAACAAAGGTGGAATTTGAGTTAAAAATAACTGGAATTAAATTTTAGATGACTGCCAATACTTGAAAAATCTAGACTAGCCTGGAGGAATTTTTTTTTTAAAGATTTATTTATTTATTCGTACAGAACTGGGGTACAGGCCAGAGGTGCAGAGGGTGAGAGGATTCACCACAGACAGAGTGGGGAGCAGAACAGGCAGATCAACGAGGTACACTGCTGAGGGGAGCAGCGGGCGGGTCAGGAGAGGTCTGCGGTGCCATGTGGATCTCCTCCAGGGCAGGCAGGGATCGAACTCATGAGGAATTGGCTTAAGCTTCTTTGTGCTGTGCTTTAACTCGCTGCACCACCAGGGAAGGCCCAGTCTGGAGGATTTTAATGTAGAGGTAAGTCTTCAACCAAAATCCTGTTAGATTTTAGTTTCTAAAAGTTGATGACATCGCATTGTCCATTAATCTTCACACAGAGGTACCCTCTGACTGCAATTCATATTGGATATGAATGTGTAGAATACATCTAAGCCATAATTGAAAAATTTTCCACAAATTTTGATGGATTAAAAATCCAATTTAAAATGTCTGTGCGTGAAAACTTTCCTAACTTTCCCCTATTAAGACATATTTACTTTTCTTTTATTACCAGCATTTATTATTTTTAAATTAAATACTAAATGCCCTTAGGCAAGTCCTCAAGGTTAGACATCTCTTTGATTTAGATTTTTGTTCTTTTTCTTGCTATTAAAGACCAGAATTATATTTGTCTTTACTAAGTAATTATTGCTTTCTCTCTCTAAGGAGCTCTTAAAACAGCACTCTAGGATTTAACAGAACAATAGCCAGGGAGTTTTTTGTACATCTTCAAGGTTTTTAACAGTAAAGACAAAGAAAATCCTCCTCAGTTTAATGAAATGCATATATTTATAAAGGGGCATGAGAGAGAATATAGTTTATACTTAAGGTAATTAGCTGCTTGACTTTTCTTCAAGAGTTTGAATACAATATTTCCATAATTAAACATTTCATTGGATGATGCCATGAATAATGTATTATGCTTTATTAACTAAACATCTTTTAATAAGGGTTTAAAGAACTAGAGTTAGATAATGAGTTGGTTATAGAAAAATAAAAATAACTATTGATAAATGTCATAAATAATTTAACAGTATTAATGGTGATATCTAGAAAACACCAATTTTTCTAATTCTTATTTCTAAGCTTAAACATACCACATCACATTTTATTTTTTATGTTCCTTTGCAATTGCCTTTAGAGTATGATAAATGACATATAATATCTTTAAGATTTAATATCTAGTGCATTATGAGAAAAGATGGCTATAAAGTATACATTAAATAAAATGAATTATACCATTTGGTATTCTCTTCTTTTGCTGTCAATAATTCTGCTGCATAATTTTCAAATTAACTTTTAATATTTAAAGAGTTCTAAGATTTTTACACAGATCAATATAGACTAGCTCTATTTTTATCAATATTTTCATTCTGCAAATATGAAGGTGATTACATATAAAAGTTATTGAAAAAAATGAGTTTTCTATAAACATTGCAGAACATATATCTTAGTATTTCCAAAATGTACTATGTTTTTCCAAACTTACAACATGATATACACGATTAAAATTTTCTAACATCCTTGTTTGTTTATTTAGATACTTTGGAGATCTAGAAGATGGTACCATTATTCTAAATTGTCAAACTGCACAAAAAAAATGTACCTGAGAGTGACCTCCTCCATCCTCTCTAGGGGGTACTAGACTAAACTGTGGTACATACACACCACAGAATAGTATACAGCCATAAGAAAGATACTAAGAAATTTATGAGGCAAACTCATTACGTATGTTATTCCCAATATTGTAACTAAAAACAATAGTATAGTAAGCATGGGAATTTTTTTTTCATGTTTGATGTGTATATCAGAATAAAGTCCTATAATAATTTCTGGGTCAAGGTACTTGCATATGTAGATCACTAAGATATTGGCAAATGCCTCTTAAAAAAATTATACCATTCTATACTGCTACCAGTAGTATAATCAGGATATCCATTCTAAGATATTTGTTGGGGAACACTTAGTTATATATGTTAAATTTGTCAATCCAACATAAGAAATATTACCTGAGTTTAAATGTATTTTTTTTTCTTTTTTTAAGTGAGATTGAGTATGTTTAATATGTCTACAGGTCATTTTTATGTCTATTGTATGGTGGGTTTCTCGTAGATATTTTTCTCATGGCTTAGTGTTTTTTAGAGTAACCTGAATTATGTACGAATTTAAAGAATTCTGGGCCTCACTGTGACCTAAGAGTATGTCACATTGCTATCACCACTAGGGTCTGAATTCCACCCCCAACCAGGGAGTTAATCCAAATTAAGGTGTAGCAAACCTCTTCTACCCCACTGGCTGCTCGCCTTAGCAGCATTTCAGTAAATCTGCCTGTTTTGCTCTCTACTGTCTCTGGTGAATCCTCTCAGTCCCTAAACTTGTGGCTTATACCCTAGTTCTTCTATGCAAAAATAAATAAAATTAAGAAAAAATATGTTTAAAAATGAAATTTAAGAATCCCTAATATACTAATAGCATTAGCTCTTGTGTGTGGTATCTTTTATGTTCTCAGTTTTCATTTTTTCCCTATTTTTATATTAACTTATAATATAATTGACTGTTGTACTTGTCTTTGAAATTTAATGTATAAGGTTTGTGTAATCACTACTATAACTTTAGGATCTCTCTTGTGCTGTTCCATCAGCCTTCGGGTCTCTCTTTTGCTTTTTCTTTGTACTCATCAGTTTCCTATCTCTAACCCTGTAACTACTGAGCTGTCATAGAATACCCACAGAGTGTGTAAATACTTGCAACCAGTCAGCATAATATCTTTGGGATTTACCAAAATTATGTATGTATGCCAAGAACCCACTAATTTTTATTTTAAGTATCCTATCCTACAGGTGTAACATGGTTTATTGGTCCACTCAAACATTGAGCATTATTTCCAGGATTTGGTGTTACAAATATTTGTGTGAACAAAATTTTTAATTTTCTTAGAAAAAAAAATATAGAAAGTGGAAAACTGGGAAATACAAGTAATATACATTTAAATACACAAGATACCGTCATAATATTTTTGCTTACTTACCCAGATATTTACTTATTCTACAGCCTACCCACACTTGGTGTTTCAATAATTTTCATTTTAGCCATTTAATAGGAATGAAATAATTTATCATCCTGATTAGAGTTTGCATTACTCTAACAGCTAAGGTTGTAAAGCATGCTAAATGTTTAACTGCCATCTACAAATACTATTAATGAAGCATCACTTCAAATCTTTGATCCCTTACCCTTTTTTAATTGGATTGTTGGTGTTCTTACTATTGAGATTTGAAAATTCTTTATATAGCCTGGACAGAGTCTTTTTGCATACACATTATATGCACATATCCCCTCATACCATAGTTTATATTTTTTCCTTTGTATTAATTTTATTTTACTTGTCACCAGAGTATATTTTAGGTAATGTACCCAATTCTTATAAAGAAAATTCTTGTTTTTTTTCTTTTCTTTTTCTATGCAAACCTAGAGTTTTACTCATGTTAGAAATCATTTCTATCCACATAGGTTATGTGTATTCACTATGTTTTCTTCTAAAACATGAATGGTTTTACATTTTTATATTTAGACACCTGAGCTCATTGATGTTTATATTTGTATATAATTGATGCTTATATTTTATATCTAGACAAAGCCTAACAAGTTATCCCAGTAACAATTATTTAAAAGCCTATGGCTTAAGAAAAGATTTGAGAACCTACACTCATCACAAATTAAATTTTCATAATTTTTGACTATAATTGTGGAAGTCTAATTATGTTTCCTAGTCTGCATGTTTATTTACCAGTCAGAAACATGTTGCTTTAATTATGGAAAATCTGCAGTTTAATCCCTTGGAGGCATATTCTCCCCCAAAGACTTTCTTTTCTAAATCTATTTCTGTATATTTATTTTTATGTATATTTGTCAACTTGTCTAATCTATAAAAAAGCTGTTGATGATCTAGTTATTAGTTATTATAATTTTATGTTCCCTTACATTTCTTTTAAATTTTGCTTTGTTAAGATGGCTGCTGTGGTTTTTATTGCACAGATACTTACATATTTTAAGAGTTTCTATATAAATTTTACATCTCATTTCTCTATAAACCTCTGAGGCAAGCATACTGATAGTATATGGCAGATTCTCAAATAATATTACCTGATTGAAATGATATCAGACAATAAATAATGTTGCAGAATTCAGGTAATTTTTTAAATAGATTACTGGTGCCATCATTTAGTATAAATGTGCTTGTAATTTAAGTTGTGGATATTTACTAATAATGTACAGCAAACTAAGATGCCAATGAGAGGTATGTTACTAACTTAAGATTATAGATATACACTTATTAATTTTTTTTCTTTTAAGAATGTTTCAATATATAGATTTTCAACAACTATCTGAATAAAATTATTTACAAAATACTCGAAATTGCTAAATTTTGTGTTTTTCCTATATTTAGACTTACATACAAATACAGTTCCATTATTACTTAATTTGCTCAAGCTTAGCTATAATAAAACAAACAGTTAATGAAATAACTAAATAACAGAAAATAAATCTTTATAATACTAAGTATTGACCTCTAATGAATATTGCTTTTGGAACCTAAGCACTACTGCATATAGAATAAGTACTTTAGGATCTATAGTTACATGGAAATGCTGCAGTTACATAATTAAGTAATAATATTTTCAAGTTATATGTATATATATGCATTTGGATTGACAGATCAAGATAATCTGGAAATGCATAATTATTTTCTTCATTGACAGAGATACTAAGATTGAGATTTAATTTCCTACAGTGAACTGCAGGAAAATTCAATGATTTTGAGGGTCATCTAATTATATTTTGTGGTTGTATACTAGAGGTCACTGTTTTATTAAAATCATATTTTTATCTAACATTGTCATCCATATCATGTTTCTGTTAACAGCATTGAAAATTTAATGGTTTAAGAGCCCTCCATGGTGGTGCTGCGGGCTAAAGCACAGCACTGAGAAGCTAAAGCCACTTCCGCATGAGTTCGATTCCCTCCTGCCCCGAGGAGCTCCACAGGGCGTGGCAGACCTCTCCTGACTCTCCCGCTGCTCCCCTCAGCAGTGTACTTAGCCAGTCGGCCTACTCACCACTCTGTCTCTGGTGAATCCTCTCCCCGCCCCTGCACCTCTGGCCTGTAACCCAGATCTGTATGCATAAATAAATCTTTAAGAAAAATTAAAAAAAAAGAAAATATAATGGTCTAAAATGATACATCATAGATGTTAATAAGGCAAAAAGAATAAAAAAAGGAAGCTTAAATAGTAATTAGAATGTATTATTGTAATATCATAGTATTAGCATTCAATAATAATGCAAATTTTAGCTTCTTAAATATTTGCATGCCAGTCCAGTGCACCTTGATCATCAAAGACTTATTGAATCTGTATTCTCTAAATGTTAATGTAGAAAGTTTAATAAGTTTATGGTTATTATAAGATGGGAAGTTACAGTTAATTAATTTTTCTCTCTTGCGGCTAATTAATAATCTTTATGAAAATAATTAGTCTTTTCCATATGCTCGTATTATCATTAATCCACTAATTTGTTGACTACAAGGATAGACTTGAAAATAATTGAAACTCATATTACAGATTTAAATTTCTCTCTTAACTCCAACTCAAACCCTTTTATGAATCTGCACTGTTTTAGAAATCATAACTTTGGGAGATTTTGCTTGGTTTTGCTTTCACTGATACCTGAATGTTCAAAAATGGAGACACAGTCCCATACGTAATAGCTATGTCTTTGCAACAACTTTTACTTATTTGGCTGGATTTTTGTAAATCATAGCAGAAAAATCTTTATGACTTCATCAATATTCAAAACTCATTTACCTTGTTCTCTGTTTTGCATTAATAGCTGGCTCATTATTAGTTTTAAATGCTTAATTATTTCATTTTCTTTAGGCTATTTTAATGTATGTGCAAGCACATTTATGTATTCATAAACCATAAAATCTTGGTTATAAAATAACAAATATGATCAAAATGCAGTTGCCAGGCCCTCCCTGGTGGTGCAGTGGGTTAAAGCACAGCACTGTGAAGCTATGCACAGCCACTGCAATGTGGACTCCTGGCCAGGGAGGTGACCCACATGGTACAGCAGACTTCTGTTTCCATCAGTATATTTTAGTCAGTTTGCCTGTTCTGTTCCCAGCTCTGTCTCTGGTGAATCCTCTCATCCCCTGCACTTCTGGGCTGTACCACAGTTTTTGTTTGCATAAATAAATCTTTTTAAAAAAATATGAAGCAAAATTGAAGTTAGTTTAAAAAGTATATATATATATATAACAGTATAGCATGATTTTGTTGCTATAACAAAGATTAAATTTCATTTTATCAGACATGTGAAGGTTAAGTATTTTGTAATCCCCTGTTTTAAGGTGACTGACATAAAATGGATTTAGCCTCAGAATTAAGTCTAGATCTCTACTGAAGGAAAGTTATGTTCTAAAAACCTGTTGTAGTAAAAGTTGGTACTGAAGGGAGAATCCTTTCATATGGTGAAAATGTAGTTCTGGCCCTGGATAGCATATAATTTTCATTAAGAAAATCTACAGAAAGAATCATGAATCAGCTAACTAAAGTTAAAATATACTTGTAGATATATCACTTATAAACAAGAGTAGAATATCATGGCTGATAAAATTAAACTTCATTTATGTTATTTGTTTAATACAGCTACCTCTTTACTTTAACTGATTCACTCCATATAACTTTACATATAACTTTAGAGTCCATGTGAATGGACTCTATCCTGAAACTTGTCATAAGAACTTTTAAATCTGTAATAATCTTGTCAATATATGGAGGTCAGAATGAGTGTGGGAAGAAAAGACTGTTATACATTCATTGCTAAAAATACTCCTTTGCAACAAGATTTAAACTTCTTTCCCTTAGAGCTGGAGATGTAGGGCAAAGAATTTAATGGCTGTTAAGCACCAAATAGCAGGTAGGAAGTGCTAGGTACTCTGTGTAGTTTATAATCATTTCCTTTTATGTATATAGAAACCCAATAAAACAAGATTTTTGAATCTTTTTTACTGTTGAAAAGCATATTCTCAGAGAAATTTAAAAGCTTTTTGCATACTCAAATAGCAGTAACTTATTCATCAAACATTAAAATCTGTGTGTTCACTCAATTGTAATGAATTGCAGAGAAAACTACCATGTTTATGTATTCCCAAGAAATCCTATAGGAGCCTTTAGGATGCTGATGGTATTTCTGTAGTGGTCTCCTACCTTGAAAGATGGTCAATGTAAACTACAGCCTAGTTTAACAAATGCTTATTCATTAGGGTCTCCTTTCAAAGAACTTACATATCAATATCTACATGATTAATTTTTATATTTTATAAGATTTAAGACAATCCTAAACACTCATTAATGAATCATATCTTTTTATTATATGTTGACAAATTATTTTTAATTGTTTCTTCCACAGAATTGTTTTGGTTGTGGCCCTCCCTGGTGGCGCAGCGGGTTAAAGCACTGCACTAAGAAGCTGAAGCCACTTCTGCATCAGTTTGATTTCTGCCTGCCCCGGAGGTGACCACATGGCATGGCAGACCTCTCCTGACCCACCGGTTGCTCCCCTCAGCAGTGTACTTCGTCTATCTGCCTGTTCTGCTCCCCACTCTGTCTCTGGTGAAGCCTCTCACTGCCCCTGAGCCTCTGGCCTGTATCCCAGTTTTGTATGTACAAATAAATAAATCTTAAAAAAAAAAAAAAAAAAAAAGAAAAAGAAATGTTTTGGTTGTATTGTTAGTCACTTAACTTATAATACTTACATGTGTGACTATATGTAATTGTATAATACTGATGACAGTGGGCTATCTTGTGGGTGAAGATCCAGCATCCTCAAACTATGCATTGTGGTAGCAAGATGTTATTAGTAATAATGTTTATTAATATTTCAATCTTATACTATCATATGCATGATAAGTATTATCATTCATATTTATTATTATGAGTTTATTTAGAGTTAATTTTATATCTTCAAAAGACATTTAAGGATAATTCAAGTTGAGTTCCAAATCAAAATCTGCTCAATAAGGCAGTTGTTTTTTTAAACCAACAGAGAAAGAAATGGGAAAGCAGCCACTGATTTATATTTAGAGCAGACTATGCACATCGAAATAAAAATAATGCAACACTATTTAATATACCAGTTTTAAATCAATCTGAATTTTCACAAATGCACCAACAATATTATCACTGACAGATTAATTTCTGTAGCGTTAAACACAATTTTATATTTATAAAAAAACACAATGACTACCTAGGTAATAAAAAAGAATAGGGTAAGCAATATAGAGAATAAAGTAAGAAAGGGTAGGGATATAGAGTGATTTAAAAAGGTTTCAAGCAAGTTTCATTGGTCAATTAAATGTAGGAAAGATTGAAAAGTATAAGAAACATAGGCAATATTAAAACAAGAACGAAGAGGAAAGAGTAATTTTAGAGGATATATGGTATCATGTATGTCTTTTCATGAAGGACTGTAGTAATCACATTTATATTGTATGTATAGTACCACCCTGGTGACACAGAGGGTTAATGTCTCAGCATTATCAAGTATAGTCAGCCATTGTGGCCTGAGTTCCGGCCCTGGCCATGCAGCTGATACACATATTGCATCAGACCTCTCCTATCTTACCCACTTCTTCCCTCAGAAGTGCAGTGCAGTAGATCCTTTTGTTCTGTTTCCACTCTGGTGACTTATTTTCTCCCCCACCCTATATCTTTGGCCTACACCACCCCCCATACCCTCCACAAACCTCTGGCCAGTTTTGTATGTATAAATAAAGTAAATCTTTAAAGTGTATCAATAGATCTGAAAACATGGATGCCAGTACAAAAGTTTGTGAATTGAGGATTATAAATCTTGCAATCTATCTTTCAAAAATGAGGAAGAAATTGAGTCATTCCCAAAAAATAAAAATGGAAAAAAAATGGTCATTAACAGATTCTCCTTGTAAAAAAACACTAAAGGGAGTTCCTTCCATTTAAAATCAAAGGATAAAAATCTACCTCTCAAATCTATGTAAAAAATGGAGAGCACCACTAAAGGTAACTACATAATTTAAAATGATAACACAAACATTTATTATTTTCTTTGATCTGATTCCCATCTATAATATGATATCTAGATGACTACATAAAGCAACAATTAAAAACTTTGCTACAGGTTTATTGTACATAAACATGTAATTTACAATGACAATAATGGAGAGGACAGGACAAGAGAGAACAGAAGGGAGGGGAGGGGGGGAGGGGAGGAAGTTAATAGGGCTGTGTTTTCATATTGTTGAAATCAAGCCAATATTAATCTAAACTAGATTGTTTCAAATTAAGGTCACAATACTCAGAGTGCTAAAAATAGAAAGATAGAAAAAAACATAAATATTAAAAGAACAGTAAATAAAATGGCATATTGAATTGATTTAATATAAAATAAGGCAGTAATGGAAAAACAGAAGGAAAAATGACAGATGGCATAGAAATATAGAAAAATGGAAAACAGAAATTTTCTTATCATCAATTACATTAACAGAGCAGGAAGACTGTGCGGTGGACTACGGTGCTGGAACATGGGTTATTTGGTGGTGGGTGCATAATGAGGGTGGTGATACCTCATGCAAACACTGTATCAGTTAAAAGTAAATAAGTACATTTAAACAAACAAACAAACAAAAATGTATCTAGGCATGTTCCATAAAATATGCTAAGGGGAAAAATATTATATTTTAAAAAATGTAGAAGACTTAGAGGATGCCCCTATAAGAGGGAAAGTCTTACATTTACTTTGGATGATTATTAAGTGGATGTTTGTCCTAAAGTCACAGGGTATTCTCAGAGGGTGCTAAGACCTGCACAGGAGCAGCAGACTCCTCCCTGCTTATTGATGACTTGCCCAACCACTTGTCACTCACACAAGATACAGTGAGTGCTTACTATTTGCCAAGAATCTTGTTAGGAGTTGGAAATACTGCAGAGAAAATCACAGTTCCTGCCCTTGGGAACTCACAGGCTGGCAAAGAATTATTAAACAAATAATTCTGAAGAACACAGGGTACTACAGCAACCTAAAATCCCTCTACAACTCTAGGATGAGAGTGACCTTTAAAAGCTATATTTTTCACACTTAGATATTTTCAGAGCATATAATTAAAAATAATAATAAACCAGCACAGATAAATAAATCAGATAGAGTCTACTGTAACCAGTAAATTGTCAGACACTAGTTAAGGTGATGACAGCCTCCTAAAAGAAGACAAAACTGTCAAATGTTTGATAAACATTTGCTTTTGACCATGGTACCAACATACATTGAATATTTTCCCAGTTCATGTTCCCAAAAGGGAGCTACATGAATTACTTTCAAGGAGATTAAAGCTAGTTTGAGGATGACAACCATGTTTTAGTATGTTTAGGTCAAACCAGTACAGAGTATAAATGTACACTGACAATGGTATGTACTTTTCATGAATAAAGGAAAAAACACAAGGCCAAATTCCATAAACTATGAATGTCCCATTTTCCTATTTCGATGAATGCTTTTCATCCTAAACACTAGATAGGCCAGATAAAATCTTCACCAGCCTTATTCTAGTTCTTTTGTAGTAGATTGTCTTTCTCCTAATAAAATTTTCCTCACCCTTGAAATTTCCTCATCATGATTTATTTCATTTTATTACTGTGATGACTGATTACAGTATTGCATATTAAAGGATTAACAAAACACCTGGGTTTCTGTAATGTGAATTTTTTTTAAATATATAAGTCATCAATGTCATTATCTCTGCTTTTATATCAAAGAAGTCATGTAACCTGTCTAAGTACCCACGGTTACTCATGAAGTAGCAGAGGTGGTATAAGGCATAAATCTATCAAAGCCAAATTTCTTTCATTAAATAGATTGCTCTTTAGGAATAAATGTAAATATTCATTTGGTGATATAAATTTAAAAGTGGAAATCAGATTAATTCTGAAAATATAAACTTATATCTATATAGAGATGACAAATGAGGACAGCAAACTTTTATTATCTCTTTTATGTCCATGACATTGACGTATATGTACACTGCCTTCACTGATAGGTTCCACTAAGTGGTAACAGACGGCACTGCAGTGATATCCCACTTGAAGCAGCTTGATTGTTCCTCGTTTATATCTTGAACTAATCAACCTGGGACTAACTATTCAAAACATAGCATAAGTCAAAGCCTTTTAAGCTTAGGGTGATACTTGATTATTGTACTTAGTGAAAGATAGATTTTTTTGTGAAGAACACCTGAAAAAGTTTAAGATGGAAAAAATGCTGCCTTTATAGGCTATGAGTACTGATTGAGGAAAGAAGGCAAATCTATTCTTTCTCTTTACTGTGACTGGACAGTGTCCTCTTTGCGAATTTGGAATGAAGAAAATAGTCTAACTTTTTCCAATTGAATAAATATAGACTATAAATCCTAAGACTTGCAATTTTCTATTCAATGAAGCACATAAACAAAGATAGCAGATGGGCTGACAATCTGGGCTCTGAATTTACAACACTAACAACCAACAAGAGATTAGCATCAGGAATTTAGGGAGAAACTTATTTCATACCAATAATGAGACAGTAAAAACAATAGGAAATTGAGCAAAGAATATAAATGTGATGAGTAGTTGAACTAAACTAGAAATTCACATTAAATTAAAACTAAGTTCAGAGCAATGAAAACACAGATTGATAAAAGAAAAATATAACATATGAAGATGACTTATTTAGCAAAAATTAAAAGATAAATCAATGTTGGGGGCCTAGGAAACTTCATATCTGAAACAACTACAAAAATACTTTGCAGAACATGGTAAAACTAAGTATGCTCAGAAACCCTTCCTGTATGTTTACCCTGAAAGTATCTCTATCCTTGCTCTATAAAAGGAAATGAGTATGTTCATTTTCAAGGTGGTAAAACAAATATATGGAGACAATTAGGTCTCCATCTTTAGTGGAAACAGTAAGTAGAATTTTGAAGTTTTTTATTATGAATATGAAATCGTGGAACGTCATGTAAGAGTAAAAAGCAGCCGGTAGCAAATAGGACTTATCTTAAACAAGTGCTAATGAGTCTATGATTTACTATTAAGAATACATGAGTTTTGATTATTTACTTTGTTTTTGTTTTTTACTTTGTATTAAATTTTGCTCCACTTTTGCAGGATTTTGTCTAGTCTTCCTCATCTCAAACCTTATTTGTCACTTGTTTAGCAATTTGCTGATCCAATGCCTCCCTAACAAAATGTCTTGCCTTGGCTAGGATACCACTTCCTACTCCCTCTTTCAAGAGCGTGCTATTATAGTTAAATAATATTAGATTAACAAAGTTTCAAAGTGGGAGTTCCATTTTATGTTCCTCCCACTTCACTAAGTTATGATTTTATTTTGGATGACAGCAATCCTCACACATGTTAAGTAATACCTCACCATTTCTTTAATTTCCATGATGCACATGTTTGCTTTTGAATGGTCAGACTGAGCATTCATTTCAAGGAAGAGGTACTTACACTGCAGCTGCTCCCTTTATTTCTGACAATGTATCCTAATCACCTCACTGGGATTCTTTGCATAGAACAATCCAGCCATATATACGATGGCATCATTCCCCTTTATGTCTTACTGCTCTCCACAACTACTTGGCTACTATAGGGCCAGATCAGTGATCCTACTCAGTCTCAACTCATTTCCTTGATTATCTAAACCAGATGTGAAGGCCTTCATAAATAACTCAATTAGAAAACATCTGTTGTAAAACAGCAGGGACAAATATCTAATTTTTAATAAATAATGACTTTAGATGAAAGTAAATGCTAGCTGTGCTGAATTTTAATAAGGTAATGCATTCATATTTTAATTGACATAGTAATTTATTAACAGAAGATATCAATAGGTTATTGAAAATACACTGGTGGCAGAAAAGTTATATCATGAAAAGTTCCCTTATATGTAATTAATTTTATTATATAAACAATACTAATTTTAATAGATTTCTATTAATGTGAGTGAATTACAATGAATTTAGATAATTATGAATAATAATATAATTACCACAGTATATTTGAGATGATAGTTTCTGATTTTTTAAACTTAGGAAACTGAGCTAAACATTTGTTCCTCCCAGATAATAGGAGGTAAAAGAGAAAATAAAAACAAGTATATAGTACTTTTTAAAAAGTCCCCAATAGGGCCCTCCCTGGTGGCGCAGCGGGTTAAAGCACAACACAAAGAAGCTTAAACCACTTCCTCATGAGTTCGATTCCCGCCTGCCCCGGAGGAGATCCACATGGCGAGGCAGACCTCTCCTGACCCGCCCGCTGCTCCCCTCAGCAGTGTACTTCGTTGATCTGCCTGTTCTGTACTCCACTGTCTCTGGAGAATCCTCTCACCCTGTGCATCTCTGACCTGTACCCCAGTTCTGTACGAATAAATAAATAAATCTTAAAAAACAAAGTCCCCAATAACATAAGTCACATATTGTACAAGATTCAGGGCTACTGTCATATCAGGAACTATTTTATTTGCACTGAAATGTTAGCACAAATTTTGTTACAACCTGACAGTTAAGTAACTGAGAAGACACCCTTGATGACGTTCTTTAGAGAAACAGCAAAACAGTTTTAATTAAGAGAAAATAAGAAGTTACTCGATAACTAAAATAAAAGTCAAGGAAAGGTGGATCTATGATGTGGCATGTAAATATGTTGAAAGACTAAAATATGAGTCTGTTTTATTGTATAAAATGTATTCAATATATAGAAGTGTTAATCTAAATTATGAGTTAGCAATAAAATGAAAATAAGACAAAATATGGGGGCAAAGGTTTTGATAGGTGGAACTTGAAGCCTTTCTTGACCCTGATACAGAATAATTTTGAAATTCTAGTCAGTATGCCTATGGATACACCAGACTATAGAAGCATTTCAATAGAGTGAGAGATTGTAATGATTCAACCATCTTCGAATAATTTCATGATGACCAATAGTGTCCAATCCAGTAGGAGGTGAAAGTAAGAAGTTCAACATTTCAGTAAAAGCAGAAGCATCCACAGACAGATGCATGGGAAAAAAAAAAAAAGTAGAAGCAAGAGATTCAGGAAAATTCAGCTTTTTATGCCCTTTATAGGAACATTTGCTACTCGGATTTATGTGAGATTTCCACAAGAAGGGGTGAAAACTTCGAGACTCAGGAAAGCACACTGAGTAATTCTTGCCTCTCACTCTGAGAGCACTCCACTCTGTCCTGAAAACAGCTAGACTATATCAGGAAAGAACAAACACCCAGGAATTGGTAGGTTTCTCTCCTCTATTTGAACACAAGTCTTTTATCAACCTTCCTTTATCCAACATGAAAAATACATTATAAATTACAATTACAATAACTAAAACAAAACCCAAGTAAAATACCAAAATTGGAAGCATGCATTGTCAGACAAATTAAATATGTTACGCAAACTTAGTACTACTTCCCTTCCATCATCTCTTTGCCTAACTGAATCTCAGGATTGGACTGACCTTCCAACAGAGGACTACCGGTGTATATAGTAAATTCTCTAAATTTTCATTTGCCACAATCCACAATATAAGCTGCCACTTCTGTGTCTGTTTGGCCACCAAACTAATAACTTTTGCTTTCGTTAATCTAGATATAATTCTTTACTACCATTCCATAGCTTTAAATTCTACATTTTTGTTAAATCTAATGCCCCATCCATCACATCCTTTTTCTGAGATGACAACACAGATACCCAAGTGAAACTGTCTTTCCCAATTCAAGGAATGGAGTTCCATAAGTAAAACTCATGCCCATTAAGTCAACAGTTCTTCATTCAATATCTTATATTGAGGCTTATTTCAGTACTGGGCACTCTGTAAGATATGGAAAATATATTGGTAACAAAATTTATATGTAGGGAGTCATTGTTTTCAAAGAGGTATGGACATTAAGTAAACAATACCCAAAATAGTTTTGGAGACAATTTGAGAGGATCATACAGAGATATATAGGATCTTCAAAAATTATGAATGATAGGTATATTCCAAGTAGAAAACATTTCTTCAATATAATTTTTAGTTTTATAACCCACATTCTAGCCATGTTTAAATTATGGCTAGTTAGTAGGAAAACATGAGCTGTTTTTACATAGCAAGCGTGAATTGAAAGATAGTATGTGGTAGAGTTTATATATATACTTCAAATTGGGTAATTTAGCTCCAAAGGAACTGTATTGAAACTACTGGACAATGGTCAAATTTTGTCTTTATTTTGTGTAAACTTAGGTAAACCAGTGGGATCATTACTAATTTTTTTCTTAAGATAAATATAATTTTCCTGTTTGATATATCATATTTTAGTCAAAGAAAACCAGATGACTTATAACATTGAGTTTTACAAGTACATCAATTTATTTTCCATTTATCATGCATTTATAGAATCATAAGCAACCAATTGCAGTGTAACCCATGTTGCCATAAAGATTAAATGAAAACTTGCAACAATTTGATATTTGCACTGTGGCTCCATATGTAACTCTGATTTATATAGTCTCGTGTAAAACACATTAATGGCTGCAAATACTAATTGAAAAATATATTTTTCCTTCTCTAATGTAAAATGATAACAGATTTTCTTAAACATCCTATATTTCTGTATTGTTGCCACTACTTACATTCAAAAGGGGTTTTAAACTGTGGTTTGTATACCATAGTACAAAACAGGCTTGCACTGCAGGGTCCAAATATTAAATTCCAAACTCTATTCTTTACAGATTTGACATTCTAAAGTTAGAACAAGATACTATTCTTTAATTTTTCCCCAGTATGGTCTAAAATGATTATTTAAGGTCATGTTTTTCTTGCTATTTATGCTAACTATACAATGTGTTTACCAAAAAAAAAAAAAGTAACAACAATGTGTAATGTGTAATTATATACTCCACATGTATAGAAATCCGCATAAATAAAATGTATACAAATCTGCATAAATTTTTGTTTTATCCAGAACAAACCATAATTTTTTTTTGTAGAGAACTTACAGAATAGGCAGAATCTCTTCTGTAGTTGTCTAGCATTTCCTCTTGTCAGATAACCTATGAATATATGGGGAAATTATTCAGATCAAGCTGACAGTCATACAACAGTGACTTAGTAGTATACAGTGAGAACCTCACTGAATAAATGCATATAATGATAGTATCTCTGCTTATATATCAGACCAAATAAACTTTATCCCTTAGTAACAGAAAATTTCTGCAAATGCACTTTGAAAAGTCTTCTATTGCCAAGTTAAGCTTGTTCATACTTGATAAGACATAACTATACTTAATTCTAAAGTTGTATTTATGTTTCGTAGATCTCATATTTTTCATGTATTTTTTTTCATGTACTAGTAAGGAAGCAAAGATATGCTACAATTCAGTTATTTCTGAGATCTCAGCTAAAATAGTTCCAGTTACTTCATCTCTTGTTTTTCCCTTTTTCGTTTAGCTGAAAATTCATGCCACCATTATATAGTTTCTTACTTTACACATGGATATTTCTCTCCTTTGTATGATGGGAATATCACAGAAACCCACACATTTGCTAAAGGAATGGATGAGTGGTAAGTGAAAGAACACCCTTTCAAGGTACTGCTATAACAGAGTAATTCCTGTGCAAAGGGGAGGTTCTGGATTCCCCTGCCTAACCCTATGGAAGGAAAGAGCTGGGCAGGACAGGAAGGTGAAGCTTGAAAAGACTGGGAGAAGGACAGAGCAGGAAGAAGTGGAGAGAGAACAATAAGACTGAAGGAGGCAAATGGAGCAGAGGGACATGTCAAGAAACTGAGCTTGCTTCTCGCCTTGGACTGGTGCCAGCTACCTGGGGGACATGGAAGGAGTCATTTGAAACAGACATGGACGAGAGACCTGTGGAGAGGCCGATAATCGTGGCCTTTATCTTGATTTGGGTTTTGATATAGCTTCTTTCCTTCCTCACTTGCCTGGCCCATTCAGTACCATGGTTCTTCCTCAGAAGGTGCAATAAACCTGTAGCAAGCTTTTGGAGCTCAGTGGGCCAAACCTGGCTGACTGGGCATTTATGTATCCACAAGGGAATGGGTAACTTTGGGTGTTTCACGGGAAACTTTTAAACTACATTTTTCTCTTGTCTTCACTTCCGTTCTGTCACTCACTAGTTGTATTAAAGTTCTTTTTCACTGTAAGTCGTATGCACTGGAGTATGTCTGTCTTTTTGTGGTCGGTGACAGACCTATTTAGAACACACAGATTTGGGGGTCTTGGGATACCCCTTACTAATACCACAACCAATAAAAGTATTTCAGAGTTCTTTTTGCTATATCTAGCAAAATCTGTTGATAACCTACTGGTAACCTATTGGTCACTTTACTTTGCACGTAGACATAAACAATGATTGATTGAAGGATACCCAATTTTTTTCTAGTATTTTTAGTAACTAAGATATTCATGATTCTAAAAGCCAATGCTTGCATAGCTGGTTAAGCAGGTGCTTCCTGAGTATAGTATTATTTAGTCCAATATTATAGTATTATATTTGTGGCCACAGTATTTTATAAAACAACTTGAAAATATGATATATGTACTCATATTGCCATGTCAAGTGTATGTATGAAGGAATAGTTTATGTACAGGTAAATCCCTCCCACTTATTCCACTTTTTTTGTTGAAAGTAACCTATATATTTCTATCCAAGCAAAACTTTTAACACAGTGAAATATACATTTCCACAATTCAATGTGATTTGGTGAACTCATTCACATGTCACTGACAACCCAGTTATAATGTGGAATATTTTCATCACTCAAAAGAGTTGCATCACGCTCCTTCCATATAGTTTCTTATCCCCATAGAATATCACAATTATTATTCTATCACAATTTTATGTTTTCTTAAGTGTACATAAAAATTCACATTTGATATACTGGTATGCATGAATATATTCTTTAGCATTAAGTTTCTGACATTAGTAATTTATGTGTAGTTCAGTGTTTTTAATCTGCTGAGTAGGTTCCCATTGTATAAATGTAGACAATTTTTGTTTCCTATTCTCTTACTGATGGACTTCTGGTTTGTTTCCAGTTTGAGGCTATACATTGTATCAAAATGAGTATGTATCAAAATTAATACATACTTATCACTTTTTTCCACTTTTATATTTTACTCTTTTTTAAATTTGAATTTTAGATAATTTGCTTAAGCTTTTTATATTTGAATAAAACTGTTCTTTTTTTTTTTTTTTAGAAGAATCACATCATTCATTTTAAAATTTATTGTTACAATTACTTTGTGTCCAGGAAAATAAATTCCCTTCTGCAGTCTCTCTATATTAATATCATATTGTTTAAGAATACTAGGTGTTTACTCAAGGTGTGTTTCAGCCTATGTCTAGACCTTCAAATGAGTCTTGACCACAAAAAATGTTATTTTTATCCGTATGTAACGAACCCTTATTTATTACATAATGTACATTCCTGTCACTAGTTAATTTTTTAGTTCGAAGCTTATTTTATATTTTATAAATATGACCATCACTGCCTTTTGGGGGTTCCATTTTCTTACAGGGATTTTTCCAACCTATTTCTTTGCATCTTTATATATATTTGGAGCTTACAATGATCTCCTGAAAGCAGCATATGGTCGGGTTTTTCTGATCCAACCAGCCAATCCAGGTCTTTTGACTGGTTAGTTCAGTTCATTTGCTGTTAGGGTGATTGTTGATAGATACAGATTTACTGCTGCTATTCGGTCTTCAATTTTCTGAAATTTTCTTATATACTAAGGCACATTGCCTCTAGGATTGGCTAATTCATTGGTTCACTGCCATCCATAGATTCTTCAACTTCCTTCTCCTTCCAACCTCAGAAAATAAGCTTTGTATTTATATCCCAAATGAATGAAATGTTCCGAGCAACCCCATGAGGACATATGATGTTTCAGTGCAAGAAGTCATCTCTCTACAGACAAAAAAGGAAGGCTGCAAAAATATTTCCCTCAACACAACTTCACCAAAAGGGTTTCCTTAAGGATTGTTTGTATAAAAATACATCATGTGTCATGCATAATCAAATCACTGTAGTGTATATAATTGACACTGAAGGATGCATTTCCTAAGACACTAATGGCTCTGATAGCAAATACGGTGAATAGACAGTCAACTCTGTCTTTTATAACCTATGTCAGTAGTCCTGAATTCTTTAAATTAATTTAAACATAAGGGGGGATTTATCAGGCTTGTGGTTTTTCACTTAAAATTTTTGCTTAGTGTTTTCCATGTTTTGGTTTTGGTATAACAAGACACTTCTGCTGCAAAGCCAATGTCTGGTTTAGTAACACACATTGAGGGCACACTGCGGATTGTCTGCCAAAAAACGATGCCTCCTCTGACTCTTAGGAGCCCCATGTATTCCCAGTCCCCCTAGATTTAGCTCTTCCTGGGGAGATGGCTCATCTTTCCATTTACCATCCCATTCCTATCATGAGGATTTTACCTCAGACATCTCTAATAATTTCACCTTCACCCTGCAGCTTTACAACCTTAAATAACATACAGATGCCATTTTTTTGACGTTTTTCTGAGATTTTCTATTTTAATCAGCGAGAGCACAACAACTTGATAGCACAGACTGGGAGCTTCCTCCATAGATGTTGAGGTTAAGTGGGCATTTAACCAAGAACTTGGCAGTGTCTGGACCTGTCATAACCGCCATGATAAGAAAGCCACTCCCAGTGCCTTAAGCCACGGTGACAACATTAGCAGCACTCTAGGGTTTGAAAGTCCCAGACGTAGGAGTACGATATTCCAGATCCTGTCTGCCTCTTGTGACTCCCTTTGTCAGCATATAAACTGCAAATTCTCAGGTCTGGAGCCCAGAGAACAAGGCAAACAGCAGTACTACAAGCAGGAGTCAGCCCCTCACCCCCAGAGTATTCACCTCAACGACTAGATCTTCCCAGTCATCCACCCTCTTTTTTAGTCGTTCTATCATTTTTGCTGAATGCATTTTTGAAAGCAATATTAAGTGTCACCTGTTTCATTTCTGATGATGTAACAGGGGTCCCTGGGCACCTAGAGGCCAGAGTGCATGCACAGTTTTGTGTGGTGAGCAGCCTGAGTGACACCTGGAGGCTGAGAGGCAGCCATGGTTTCCTACCCCTGCCCCAGCTTGTGCTGGTTGTGGCAGCCTCAGGATGCTCCAAAAACAACTAGAAGGGGCAGTAGGTGTGGTTTCACTTCCTGCTGCCCAAGTGTGAGATGCTCTGCTGAGATGCAGAGAGGGCCCCGGGAAATTCTGCCTGGAGATTGGCCCAAGCTGGCAGGGCTGGTGGCACAAAGGGAGGGCAGGAGTGGTTCCTCTACCTTGTCGACAGGGTATGCAGCCCTGTGGTTCTAGCAGTGGAGGCAACCTTACACCTCTTGGTTCCAGGCCACAGGGAGGAAGGTTGGGCCCCCTTGGAGCAAGGACAGTTGAGGCCTGTGGAGTGCAGGAGCTCACCCTGCAGCAGCTGAAATGTCACAGAATCATGATTTTTTTCAATATTTTAGTTAATGTATGGCTCTGTGACTTTGTACAGGGCACCTCACCGGCGTGCTTAAAATTCAGTTGTACTGCAGGTGCACACAAAAGGGCCAAATGGGTTTATTTACAAAAGGGGAAAAGAAAAGGGTACAACAACTGAATATCTTACCAGCTGGGCCGACTTGATGCTCTGGTAACAAACAAACAGAGAGCACCAGTCACCTGGTCCCGAGAGCCGTTTCCCAAGCAAGAGAGTGAGAAATGCAACGATGCCCTATTTTTCCCCAAAAGTCCCAGAATCCTTAGCTCCGCCCTTGGGTCCATGCAGCTCTCTCCCTGGTACTGCTGGGAGTTGTAGTTTTCAATCACTGGAGTAGGGGGTAGAGTCCAGAAAGCTGGAGTAGGGCGTGGAGTCTACAAGACTATGCAGAGTTCCTTTAGGACATCCTTCCCCTTAACACTTTGAATTACCACAGCCCCTGAGGTGGTACTTACTGCTAGAGTGAGCTGGAGTTAGACCTGTCTCTTATTTCTAATGTGTTTCTTAGTGAAAAGAATGAAAAGGTACTATGACTTATTTGTTGGCCCCCTTGAAAGGAACTGGAGTGTATTTTCTCCAATATTTACTATGAGATCCTCGTTGAACTTTGGGAGGTAAAACTTCTAAAAAGGGCCCTCCATGGTGGTGCAGCGGGCAGGTTAAAGCACAGCACTAAGAAGCTAAAGCTGCTTCAGCATGAGTTGAAGATGACCCACATGGCCCGGCAGACTTCTCCTGACTTGCCCACTTCTCCCCTCAGCAGTGTAGTTCATCAGTCTGCCTGTTCTATTCCCCACTCTGTCTCTGGTGAAGCCTTCTACCCCCCTGCATCTCTGACCTGTACCCCAGCTCTGTATGCATAAATAAATGAATAAAACAACAAAAAAAAAACTTCTAAAAAATATGAGGGAGTCACCATATGACCAGGTGTCCCAGGGATTTTAATTCTCAGAGTTGTCACTCAACATTGGTTGTTACAGATATTATTATAACTATTGTGTTTGCTTGTCATTAACATTATATATTTTCTTTGATTTTACTTCTATTTTATTTACAGATACATCTTCAAGTACATTTAATGTAGGCTATACCATGGTAGTCAGTCTTTGTAATTGTCATTGTAAGATAATTTAAATTTATGTGATTATTTGTAAGGTGGAGCTTAAACTTACCACCTTGTTATTTGCTTTATATTTGTCTCATCCTTTTTTGCCTAATTCTATATTAATTATTTTATGCTTCCATTTTATTTCCTTTATTGACTTATTTGTGCTAGTCATGCATCTTAGATGACACCTAGTGAGATAAGCCCTCATATGAAACTCCCTCACTTTTCCTTCTTGCTCTGCTCCACAGAACTTGTATGTTAACACATCCATGATTATAATTCATTATCAGCAACATCTGAAGACATTTTTCAATTTTAATTAAAGCTTTCCTTGTCAGTTCATTTTGAGTTAATCAATGAGAACTCCTTTTTGAGCCTGACCTAGTTAGATGCACTTTGTTTTGGTATACAAGTCAAACGATGCTGTTTGCTTAAGAAAATAAATAAGCTATCAGTCACACGTAGAAAACATGGCAGAGTGAGCTGCATCAGGAAAAGCTCTCCTTAGAACATCCAAGCAATACCTAAATATGGCATACAACTCACATCCACCTGTCACTGAGATCACCTCATTATCATGCACCTGCATCATTGAAGGTGGGTGACCAAAAGCCCATGGTGTTGGCAAGGAAGGGAGAACAGAGATGAGGACACAATTGCATATAGTGTATACAACAGCTAGCTGTGTAAGAGTCAGGGATGAATTATAAAGGGTTCATATTTGGGGGTCAGGCTTCCTGACATCCTAGGGACTAAGTCTCAGTGTTAACACTGTTAAGTCTCAAGTTCAATTCCCAGCAATGGAGCTGACACACACTCAAAACATATTTCTCCTTTCTGGCCTGCTGCTCCCCTCAGCAGTGTATTTCAACAGATCTGCCTATTCTGCTCCCCACTCTGTCTCTGGTGAATCCTCTCACTCCCACACCTCTGGCCTACACCCTACTTATCCTATGCAAAAAATAAAAATTAAATAAAAAGAGCACCTTTGGGGGTCACATATCTCTAGATTCACTGTACAGAAGCAGGTGAAGCCCATGACCTTCCTTTCATGAAGCTGGAGATTGTTGGCCATTGAATCCCTGTGTATCTGCACCTATTAGAGCAGGTGGAGGCTCTTTACCTGACTTAGAGGAAGCAGGGACATGTGCTGCCAGCACACCAATCCTCTGCTCTGCCCAGGCACACAGTCTGCTGTACCCACTTGCCCAGCATGCTGTCTAGCTGCAAATGCACACAACAAGCAAAAGAAATGGCAAAGCTTTGGTAATAGAAGTCTTTAGGAAATCTACACACACTTGGGGAGACACACCGTCCCTCCCCTCCTGAAGTATGGGTCACAGTCAGTCATTGAGGTCCTGAGTTTTCTCACAGTCAGGTGTGGAGGTTGAGCACCTGAGAAGTAAGGAGGTTTGTTTCCATTGCACCAAGTCTCAGTTGCTGCCAGTTACAACATCGAATGTGCCCATTTTCCCTGTAGGGTGGCAACACGGAACAAGGAGGGGAAATGCCAAAGTTTGGGGAAAACATATCATTAGGACGCCTATGAGCTCCTTCTAAAAGGTCATAAAAAGCCAAACTCTCTGTCTACTAAGGCCGGGTGACATGGATACTCTGTAACTCAGCAGAAGGAAGTATGATAGGCTGACTCACCTCTTTATATATCATCTAAGCTTCTTCTGACACAAAGGGATGGTAAATATTTTTTTTTTAATTTACTTACTCATGCACACCACTGGCCTGGGTACAGGCCAGAGGTGGGGGGAATGAGAGGAGTCACCAGAGACAGAGTGGGGAGCGGAACAGGCAGATCAATTGAAATACAACACTGAGGGGAGCAGCAGGTGGAACAGGGGAGGTCTGCTGCACCAGGTGGGTCACCTCCCTGGCTGGGGATGGAACTCCTGCTGCAATGGCTAAGGATAGCTTCATAGTGCTGCCTCTTAACCCACTGTACCACCAGGGAGGGCCTGATAAATATTATATTTATTAAGATGTTTATTAAATACTTATTGGCCACTATTATATTGTAGAAAATCTTCCAAGTTTGGGGATGAGACTGAATATAACGAGTAACCAAATATTTGTTCTCACTGACTTTACTTTCAAAAGACCATACAAATAATAAATAAACAAATACATATTAGATAATTGAAAACACTGTGACAAAGTTTAACTATGCATTAAATATTGTTAGTATTTATGACTGAAACAATAATGCAGTTATCCACAAATATAACATAATACTATAATGTGATAAAATATTAAACAGCAAAACAACCTACATCTCAGAGATTATATAATACTGAATATGAGTTATCCTGTAATTTGAATGACTTTGGTGTTTCAGTGTTTATCTTCCATATAAGCTCCTAAAACTGATGCTTATTATTACCACTTAAATCATAGTAAATGATTTCTGCTCTTGGAAACACAATGAGGTCATACAGTTAAATGCCTCAGTTTGTTTTATAAATCAATAGCAACTTAGGGTTTGTCAGAGGTGACCAAACGTGCTGAAATAGTGTACTGCTGGCCGCTGCCCTGTAAGACAACAGGGGGGACATTCTCATTCCAGCCCTGATTACTGGTCTCACCGCACCAGTGGTCCTGGACACACCTGCTGAGGATACTGCTGCTGCGGAGACGCTAATGGCCAAGCCTCTGGCTTGTTACAGCTCTACACGAAATAAAAGCTGGATGGAAATTTGCTCTGTATATTTCCTTAGCAAAAGAAAAGTGACTCTCCTAAAAGCCTGTGTATAAAAATAACATAAAATAGAGAATATAGTCTCAGGCTAAAGTAGGACAAAAACATAACTTATAACAGTTAAAAGTCCGTAAATGTGTTGTAGTTCTTTTCCACAGGGCTCAACCCAGATGCTTCAGGAAGGTGGAAGTACTATGGTACTTATGTTTTTTTAAAAAGTGGTTGTTTTTAGACAGTCAGAAAGGCAAGACAATAATGCTGAATTAAAGTCTAAGACAAACAACAAGATCGTAACGTTGTAAATCCAGGATACAATTTTGAGGAATGGGCTTAATTTGTTCCAAGTTATCAGTGAGCACAGGCAGAGAACGCATGTTTAGGACTAGAGACCAAGGTCCATCTGACTTACTACAATTTTTACATTTCAAAACTAGTGGGGTTCAAAAGTGAACAATGTGTTTGCATTCTTTTGTAATACCAATTGTCTTAGCAGATGTTTAAGGATGACTGTTCCAAACCAAAGGCATTTGTTTGATATTTTCAGCATCACTTTTTTTTTTTTGCACACATATGTCAAAACAATTCTGAACGGCATGCTTTCCAAACTGCTAGTAATATCTTCAGAGAAATAACTTCAGAAACAAATGTAATTAACTATGCAAATAAAGTTTGTTTAAATTAGAACCTATTCAAGTAGAACAAAATTTTTATTAAAAGCTAGTAAAGAAGGAGCACAGCTAATTAACTAAAATTTCTTTCCGCAAATATCAAAGTTCTTTGTGCTATTATAGTCCATGTAATTTTAGCCAGGTCTTAGTAGTTATTATAAGCGGAACTGTTTCTGAGTTGGAAGCATATCACCTTTATATCACTTTTTTTTTTATATTTAAGTTTATATTTTTTATAAAGAAAAAGTTGGGGACATCAGCATGATATACTGCAGAATGAATGTCATTTTATTATTATACTTTATGTTCTCCAAGGCATCTAGTTTTCCTCTGTTCCCACACAACATGAGCTAGAAACTGTCAACCTGTGGGGTGCAGAGTATGGCAGCACCATTATGGGGACAGCTGACACAGTATATACTTATGAGTGAAAACTTACCATATGGGACATTCTCTCCACACCCAATCAGGAGACCCAGGCGATTTCAGCTGCTGAATCACATTTCAATGCTTTTAGAATGTTATCAGTTGTATGCTTCCTTTTTGGACAGGCTTTAGTATAGCTATTCTACAGTGAAGTCTTCTAGAACATGTGGTCATCAGTTTCCTATTAATCTCTTATTTAAGAACTCCATGCACTTCTGGGAAGCTTGATGAAAAGCCTGGAAAAGAAACAAACTCTTGACAAAAGAAACAAATTGTAAAGAACTTTTAAACTGGAATCTCCAACTATCATTGTTTATACAGGTGTTCACTTAAAACATGTTTAGAAAATGGCACCATATAGATAAAAAATAATTATTTGAATCCAAGGATCATTTTGAACTTCATTGATCAAGTTAATTTGTGTGATAGAGATCAAGGGAGTAGAAGACATTATAGTGGTCCCTTTGGGGATATAGAAACAGACATATGTGATGAGACTGTAGCAGTATGAGACCATATAGAGAAATAATCAGCTTGACTTAAAACACAGTAACAATGCCCTATATTGTGCCAAGTAGAAAATGAGTTATTTTATAATTTGATTATCCTTCCAAACTTAAAAGGGATCATAGATGGAAATTTTGTTGGATATAAAAATCAAAACCCTACAAATTTTTACAACATGAGAGACCTTTTAAATGACACCACAATTTTTCTTATATGTTGTAAAAATCTGAAATCTATTAAAAGATTTATAACATTTATAAGATACTTTGAATTAGTAATAATTGATCAATATCATTCAACATCTGTGATTACATTCTCAACCATCCCATTCACACCCTTTTTTAAGTACAAACACAGTGTGTAGGGAGTATGGAGAAACTTAAAAATAGAATTTTTTTTTAATGTATCTTGTTTGCCTTACTAAGAATTAGAATTAGTATGTATTATAAAAGAAATGCATAAAGAGGGGAAGTCCATTGAATAGATTCTAAGCTTTCTATTGTGATGACAAACTTTCTTTTGTTGCTGCCTAAAGCATTTGCAATACAGTAAATATTTTATTCTATTCTAAAGATTTCACTTTGATGTGATACTGGATACAATTATTGAATTTTTATTTTAGCTAACCTTACAAAGCTAATAGTTACTTAAGGTTGATAATAATTGAATATACAAAAGGAAATGAATTATATAAATTATTTGTTTTATCTAGTCTTACTCTTCACATATTTTACTCTTCATATTATGAAACAAGGTCTACATGTAATTTCATTCTTCTATGGTACTTTCCCTCAGTATTACTTCCTAAACAAAGAAATTTCTATAGTATTCAGTATATATCATAAAGCAGCAGATAGTATTATCTACAAATTCCAAGTAGGAGATTAAGTTGTCATTTCATACCTATGCAGTGAAATGAATTTCTATAATTTCTATTATTAAAGAGAATATATTGCTTATTAAAGTGTTGTCAATATGATCATATTAAATTTCCAAAGTGGCGAATATTTAAAAAACTTTAGGTACTTTGCAAATTCTAAGAAAAAGACAGGAAAACCTCTTTTTTTGGGAAATATTTCATAAATATTTGAATCATTTTTAATATCAAGCAACTGCTTTTGTAAAAAAAAAAGGTACTACATAACAATTAATTCATTTCATAGAATACTGTTAAAACTTAACAAATTTTACTCCAGAAATAAGTAAAGGCCTGCCTCTGTAGATTTCCTATACTCTAGCAATCTTTCACACAGACATTATCTGTAATTTTATTGAAAATAAAGGTGACTGCTTTCTGCCATGCTTGAAATATACATACATTTATGTTCATATTTTATTCCTGAATTTTGACTGAATTACTATGGTAGTGATTGGCTTAAATTAGGTAATTTATGAGAAATAAACAGATTCTACAACAACAGAACACATAGATTGGTTTAAAATTGAAATGCTACTATAAGGAGGCTCGCCCAGCAAGATATCTTTTCTTGCACAGTGAGAGATCCACCTTTTGTGAAATATAGTCCTGCACAGCATTCTAACATCATGATCTTTTATTTTTCAGCCTTTCAGAAAGTTACTCAATATCTACAGATTCTATGAAGTAGAAGTCATGCTGATTTCTGAAAGGTTAAAAAGAAATTGGGGTCCAACAGTGTTCTTCTCTGACCATATTTTGTGCTGAATCCATTGCAATAAATTTCACCGTGTTTGAAGTCTTCAGTGGAGAATGAATCTAGATGGCTGCTGAAAGAGGCCCTCCTTCCTCTTTACCCACCTTACCCCATCACCCCTGTGCTAGGGAAAGTGCATTGTCTTTTCTAATACTTTAGTAGAAAGATGAATTCCCTGATCCTGTGGAATCTACTCTTCACTTTAACTTTTTTTTTCTTTTTTAAAATAAATCTATCGGGTTATATACACTCATAGTCTCAGAAAAACAAACAGGCAACGATGCCACATAATAAATCCATCCTCACTACACGAGTTATAAAACTTACTATTGTCATATAACTGTTCTACCATTGATTTCTATGGATCTCTATTTTTTTCACTTACATTATAACATAGTTGAATAAGAAGTTACCAGTTTCTTTCTGATTATTGCATTCTTGATCATTCAGTTTGTCCTATCTAATTTCTTACAAATTAAAAAAGTTGATACACCTGTCAAAACCTAGTTTACTATGAAGCAGCTTATTTAAAGAACTTAGTAAAGAAGGAAGTTGGGAAGTGGGTACAGGCAGTCAGAGTGGAACAGGGTGCCGCTAGTGGCTAAGTCCATTTATCAGCCTGATTGAGAAACACTAGGTTGGGACAGAAAGTCACCCTTATTCTGTTCCTTTCCCTGAACACTTCAAGCCACATGTCCATTTATCAGCTGATGGAGAGTTCAGAACACCAATGCAATAACACAATGCTACAGCAATGAACCAAGGCTATCTGGGGGAAGGTAGGCCAGATAATGTAGGCAAATTCAGTGAGCCTTGATAGCAGAGGAAAATCCCACAGACTCAATAGTCCAGGAGAATCCCACAAACCTAGTGGGCCTAGAAGTCTTGGAGAACTCCAAGGACCCAGACAATCAGCAGGAGACACCCAACAACCAAACCTGCACTCCTTGTTCACTATACCCATATAAACAACTACTTCCCGCCATCTAGTGACTACCCACTCAGGATCCTCTCCACTTGGAGACCTTCCCTGTTCTTCTTCCTACCTACCTATTAAACCTCTTGTTTTTCTGTGATTTCAGGTTCAACATTGAATTCCATCCTCGTCAAAGACAAGAGTCCACCTGGGGTCCTCAGACTGCGGTCTGCTCTAAAATCCCAAATTCAGTAGTAAGTCCATGCCACTGAATATGGGAATGAAATAGGTATTGTTGAAGAAGATATCTTTATTAAACAATAATGTCTCTCAGTGATAATTTACGTTTTGAATAAATTTTACCTAAATGTATTTAATATGTCAAAGTAAATAATACAATAGATTGATCCTGTATGAATTAGTAACTCCCCCTTTCTCTTACAACCCATCAAGTTCTCTTCTTGATTTTTCTAGTTCACATAAATCCACAACTGTCTGAGACACAACCTAAAAATCATACCATGTCCTCATCCATGATCACACTCATTCTTTCACATTTTGTTTAAAGAACTACTACTGTTCATAGAACAACCAGCTTTGGAACATTATTTTTATTAATAACTACTATTTAGTAAAGGTCACTAGAATGATTTTTATCTGCTAAGTTTGAAAATTGTTTAAAGCTTAATAAAGCATAGTATTCTATAAATATAAACACTCCAGATAGTAACACATTGGTGACAAATTGGGGACAATGCAAACTAGATGCTTAGATTCAGCATTAGAGCAAAAGAAAGACAAGAAAGCTATTTTACAGTTCAACATTTCAGTAATATTATGCTTATGTTGGCTACACATCAGTACTCATGAAAGGCAGGGTAATTTAACATGTAAGAATTAAAAGCATGCTAATTCGGATTGTGGAGGAGGGTGAAGTTAATGCAGTGGAGTGTCGGTTTGGACCAACTAATAATAGGCATAGCTTTCAGTAGATGTACAGACACCATTTTTCAGAATAGAAACTACACAACACAGTTAAAAGATAGGAAGTGAATGGGCAATGCTGTATTTTGGGAAACAAAAAAGTCACTAACTCAAAGACATAAATAAAAAGTAAAACTGTTGATGGACAGATCTAAGAGGCTAGTGGATAATCACCTTATTGCTGAATTAGTGTTACACATACACCCTTTACTGTGGTACACATAAATACACTCAAGTATACACATGTTACTTTGTAGGTGGAGGTAAGAACAAAAAAAAAAGAAAAGTTGAACCCAGAATTTGTTTTAATACAAGTAAGCTTTGAAATACATTTTTTATATTCAAATTCTCACTAATTTTTAAATCTGTTTATTTTTATAAAGTTAATAGAAGATATTTGACTTTATACTGCCCTTTGTGATAAAATGTGACTTTCATTAACAGTATTTTTTAAACTACTTTGCACTTAGATACAAATGTATTACATTAGAAGACTTGAGAAAGGAATCCTTTTAATTCTGCTGGTTCCTCCCTGACCTCAAACAGATGACAGTTTCATTATACTTGATCCAATTCCTAACAATAAGGGCAAATTATAAATAGCCTTATGCTGACAAGAAACTCTACTCCTTTTTATGTTATATTTCTCAAGGTGAATTGAATTAATAAAAATGCATACTAGATATATATGGAGTTTATAAATATATATTTATTGTTTTTGCTACCCGTATAATTTATCCATATTCTGAAATAAACAATATAGTTGAATTAACTAATATTTCCTATTTACTGAAAACATTAACAACAAGAATATACAGTCTTTTTGAATCATAGGTTAATCGCTGATGTTAATCAAAATTTATCCTGGTTAACACTGATTTCTTTGTTTTATTCTAATTTAATTGAATTTCCATGATTTCACTTGATGTTTTGTCAAATGTTTAATTATATTTTCAAACTCATTTCTTTATGGAGCTCAATGGGTGCTGTTTATTCTTTGCTCAGTCTCTGTGCCCAGATGATACCTAGCACTGCAATGTGACATAAACAAACTGAACTTCTCACTTTTTCCACTGACTCATATATGTTCACCTCCTTAAAGTTCTCTTTTCACTTTTACTGCTGTCATACACTTATTTTTCCATTACTGTTTGTAGTCATGGGTCTCTCACTTTACCTTAAGATTTTCAAAGGGATGCTCTCTTATTTGTCTCTGTATTGATTCTACTGATGCTCTCTTATTTGTCTCTGTAAACAGAACAGAATCTATTCAGATTGTCAAAGTTCAAATGTCAGCTATTTGTTTTGTAAATGATGTGACTTAGGAAAAATTGCTAAGTACTTGTTCTATATTCCTGATCTAGAAAATGGAAAAATAATATTTCCACCTCAAAGGCCAATATCAATATGAACTGGGATAACACATATGAAATAAATAGGAAGTAATCAATAAGGGGTTATTACAAATCATTGTTATATTCAGTGTTATTTTTTCATTACCTTATCTGTCATCTTGAATAAACTGTGTGCACTCTATGACTAATTAATTAATGCAGATAAACAACATGCTAACTTATGTATTCCTAAAATGCCACTGATGTTACTGTAAACCTCTGTCTGTTTGATGGAAGTGTGTGACACCAGATGCAAAATTATTATTTATGAATATTTTATAGTATGTAGATTCTGTGGTATAAAAATTGTTGGCTATATTTTAAATATATCAAGCACATATCAATATGCTACAGAAATTATAATTTTATAATTTCATCTAGAACAGGATAAGGTAAAAATATAGCTTGATATAAATTTTCTTAAGCATATTTATTGTTTATATGCATTTTTCAAGATATATTCTGCAAAATATTAGCAACTTTTGAAAACTATTTTAATCTTCAAATCCTCACTAATTTTATTATGATTGAAAAAGGACTTGTAAAATATAGATCTCTAACCAATAGTTTTGAGAGATAATATGTTGAATAGATAAGTCGAATTGTTCTACCATCATACTTCTTAGGACTTTGAGAAGTTTCTATATTATAAAGATATGGAAAGAGAAGTGTATGGAATAAAGCTTTTCCTAACCTTGTGTAGGTCTTATCCTTTTTTTTTTTTTAAGATTTATTTATTTATGCATACAGAACTGGGGTACAGACCAGAGGTGCAGGGACGGTGAGAGGCTTCACCAGAGACAGACTGGGGAGCAGACCAGGCAGAGAGGAAGTACACTGCTGAGGGGAGTAGAGGATGGGTCAGGAGAGGCCTGCCATGCGGTATGGGTGATCTCCCTGGCCAGGAACAGTCTCACACTGAAGCATCTGTGGCTAGCTTCATAGTGCTGTGCTTTAACCTTTGAGCCACCAGGGACAGACCTAGGCCTTATTCTTAGAGGATCACCTAGAACAAATACTCTTTCAATTAAATAAGGGGAAAAAAGGTAATTTAAACCTATTACTTCCTTCCCCCCTCCTCCCCAACTCCCCTTTCTTACTTTATTTGGTTTTGATTCAACCTTCAGAATAGATTCAATGTTTTTTTTTTTTTAAAGGTTTATTTGTGCATACAGAACTGGGGTACAGGCCAGAGGCTCAGGGGCGGCGAGAGGCTTCACCAGAGACAGAGTGGGGAGCAGAACAGGCAGATCCATGAAGTACACTGCTGAGGAGAGCAGTGACTGGGTCAGGAGAGGGCTGCCGCGCCATGTGGGTCACCTCCATGGCATGCGGGAATCGAACTCATGTTGAAGTAGCTTTAGCTTCTTAGTGCTGTGATGTAACCTGCTGCACCATGAGGGGGCCCTGCGAGTAAAACAGTTTATTGTCCTTCATAACTAAGACAGCATTATTTACAAGTCTTCTTTAGTTTGTGGGGAAAGCTGAACTCAAAACTTAAATGCATATTTATTCAAGTATAGCTCATAGAAATTCAAGAACTAAACTCATCTGTCTTATGTAATTAAAATTCTTAGGGGTACTTATAATATAATTGAATTATAAGGTGCCCTGCGAGCTTTTGCACCTTGAGGGAGAAAACTATAAAACTAAATGGTTCTCTGGCTGACTGCAAAATGAATGAGGCCTCTATAATTCATTAACAGATGATCCTAGGATCCTTAAAACTTGAATAAATAGTCTTCTTAATTTTTTTGTCATTTTTTTTAGTCTAAGTAAAACATATGTTTAACTTCCCTCTGTATAAAAAAAAAATAATTGTCTCAATGAACCACATAATTTGTAGTTCATTTTTTTAGAAAATATTTCCCTTCCAGATTAGTTTGTTTTTTATATTTGCTTGTTTTTCACATTTTAACTTTTTCTTCAGGAAGAAAAAAAAATGCTTGTTAGGCAACAGGTATGAACATCCATTCATGCATGTGTGTATTTAATGAATCAGTATACAAATTTTTGAATATTAGTATACAAATTTCTGAATATATGTAAAGCTAAAAGATGAGATGGGGTTGAGTGAGAAGATAGTTAAGAGGTGAGAGAAAGAGAACACATGTAAACATACAAGACATGGGATTGAGTGATTGTAGTCATTTTGAAGTTTATGTATTAAAACACCCCTCCACTAGTTCATCTTGTTTGCATTCCTTCTTTTGTTCATTTTGTGAAAAGTAACAATAGGCTAGACCAGATTATCCTTGTATAGTACTGTAGTTCAAAGAGTAAGCCACAACTACTTAAGTCATGCATTTCTTCCTTGTTACCAGAAACATTTGTTTAATTAACATAATAGTTCCTTGTTAAAAAAAAATAAAAACAACACAAATCACTGTGATTCTGGAGCTAAAACTAACAACTGAAAAGAAATATTAACTTTGGGTTATTAAGGGAATGTAAGAAAAAACAGCAAATTTATTGACAAAGTATTGTGAAGATTAAATTAGTCCACTCTGATTTTTCAGGTCAAGACTAATTATCCTTATCTTCATCACTGTTTTTCAGATTCTATTCTCTTTTCTTCATTTCTTATATCTTGATTGGACTAGTCAATTGGAATCTTTACAATCCCTAAGAACTATATTGAGATTTCATACTACAGTATCACTGCTCTGTTTCTTATATTTGGTTAACAACTCTTTAAATGGGCCCTAAATATCAGAATAGGATTTACACAGCAGAAAATTCAGTTGAATATTTTATATGCCAGTGACAATACTGACTTGCTGTATTAGTCTCCATAGACCTTTTATTCAAATGCAGCCATACCTACTTTAATTTTAATTGTTTTATAATATTAAGTCTCTAATATGTAAGTATTTATGTAATTTATTAATATGTAAGTATTTATTCCATGGTACCATGGATCTATCTGTACTATATACATAACCAATATGATGTAACAAATAAACAATAATGATTTTATAATTCTTAATGCAATATCTTTAAAGAGATTTTACAAAGGAAATAGTAATTTTTATGTGTGGCACATATAATAAGTAATGGACATAGTTACTCAATTTGTCAAATAATTCTTTTGTAAAAGTATACACATTATCATTAAACTCTTTATTTTTGTCCTTATAAAAATTAACAGTATGAAAACTGAAATGTAAGTGTAATTAGTAGTATTAAAAATGGCACATCTTAGTTTTTCTGGTCTTATACTAGTTCATTTACTTAAAATAAACATAATTGCCAATTTTTTTTATTTAAATGCATTGTTTTACATTCTTGTTAGAATTCTGGTACATTGAATTTCCCTCCATACATGCAGGGGTTGTTGCTATGATGTGTGAAGTGTATAAAACAAAAAGACAGACAAAGCTAAGTCAAATCATATTCTACAAACATGACAACAGAATTGAGAGCATTAGAGGGGAAGTTGGTAGGAACAAAGGAGAGGCCCATGGAGATACATATAAAGGGATATGGGTACTCTGAGGTGGGTGGAGTGTGGTGATGGACACATTTTCCATTAAGTTAAAAAATAGTAAAACAAGAAAATATCTTCATAATTAGGATTGGCAACATTTCTTAAAAAGGGGACACACTTCAAATCTGTAAGTGGGAAATGATTTCAGCAACAACAGCAAAAAAGAAAGCCCAATTCCTAGTAAAAATATTTTTTTATAGAAAATGAATGAATAAATTATATAGACAAAATGTTCATCAAGCATATATTTGACAAAAATTCTGTATACAGCGCTTACACAGAACTCATATAACTTGGGTCTCCCTGTTGGTACAAAGGGTTAAGTGTCGCACTGTGAAGCTATCAGCGGCTGCTTCAGCAAGAGTTGGATCTCCAACCAGGGAGCTGAGCCACATACCGATCCCCTCAGCAGTGTATGTCAATTTGACTGTTCTGCTCTCCTCTCTGTTGGTGAATCCTCTCACCACTCACACTCCTGGTCTACACCCCAGTTCTTGTATACATAAATAAATAAATCTTACGGGGGGGGGGTGGAGGTGGGGAGGAAGAATTCCTACAACTCAATAGTAAGAATCAGATAAAATAAAAATAGCTAAAAAATTCAGAAACGCCTTACAAAAGATACATAGAAATGGACAGATACTCAATATACATCTTAAAATATGCTTAATGCCATTAGTCATCAGGGGAATGCAAATTAAAACTACAGTGGGATATCATTATAGGTCTGCCAGAATAGATAATTACAAAAAGACCTACATCGCTAGATTTTGGCTAGTATGGAGAAGAACCAATAGGGGTATAAAATGGCACAAAGCAGTGACACCTGTTTCTACATTGTCTAACAAATGTGTACAATTACTTATCCTATTAGCAATTCTGTTCTGAATTAATTTTACATACAGATATATCAATAAGTGGCTTTGTATATGGAAGTTAATTATACCAAAGCAGGAAACAAATCAAATATCCTTTGACAAGAAACGAATATTATGAATAAGAAAAAAAATAAATATTACACAATGCCAGTAGAGAAGTAGGAGCTGCAAATTCACCCAAAAATGTGGATCAGCTTTAAAAATACTCTACTAGCAGACATGTTTTTCCTTCTTCTCCAAGCCAGACATATTTTAAAGTATGATATATAATGATTATATTTATTCTTATAATTGGAAAACTAGTTTCATTTTTGTAAAGCATAACAATGGCTTACTCTGGATAATGACCAGAACTGTCTGGAAAGAGGATGAAGAACTTTCTGGAATGATAGCTTTCTGTATCTTCATAGGATGGTGGAGTACTATCAGTATATACATGTACATATTTATCAAAGGTTTTTAAATGATGCACATGAGATCTGAGCATTTTTAAACCTTTTAAATTATATATAACTTCTTGTAGGAGGATTTATTTGCTTTCTCAGATATTCTGTAAGTAGTTATTTGTTCTCTTTCCCTAAACAATTGGTATATACTTATTTATATTTCTGTGAGCACTTTAGGGACAGAGATAGTATATTAAACATAATAAAGTGGATTACTGATGATTACTTATTCAACAAATAATGTGATTTTAATTAGACAATTATAAATCAATGTTTTCTCAATGAAAAATTATAACAAATAAAATAACAAAGTGAACACTGAGCTAAAAAATAAAAGCAATGTTTCATACCAAGGAATATTCAATAGTGGAAATCTCAAGCATCATAAAGCCTAAGTGGGAAGAAAATTCTGGTTTTCTGAAACAAGTTAGCACATTGACTCAAATGTGTCTGTTATGTATATTCTATCCCAATTACTCATGAAAAATACAGACATTACCCAGCAGAATTTCTGTTCATCCCTCATTGCCCTCTTGGGACTCTCATCACCAGAAAGCCAAAAAAAGTGAGATTGTTTTGGTCTGTCTCCTATCAAAAAGCTATAGGCATTTCCAAGATTCCACACATTCAGAAAAAAAAAAAAAAAAACTAAACTGGGTAATACATACCATAAAGTCATATCATGATAATGATGTGTCTGTAATGTGAGCTTTTTAATTTCTTTTAAACACACATTATACAATTATACTGAGAATATTAAGATTTCCCATTTCCCAATAAATTAACTGAATAGGGGTTAAGGAACTAACTGTGAGAATCTTTAAGTCATCATAGTAACTGAAAAGAAATAACAATACAATGTCAACAACAATAATAACCAAAAAAATACTAAGTCAAATAACTTGAGGGGCAGAGCACCAGCATATACAATCATGAAGTGTTTAGGAGGGAAAGAATGCTTGGATCTCAGGGAAAAATAAAACTTTAATAAAGCTTTATATATAAATTAATCAGACTTACCTCTCCTGGGGCAGAAACTATTAAAAAAAACTATTGTATAGTACATAGAACAGTACATAGAAAAAGAGATATGTTTTTGGTAAGCTTTCAGAAAGTTAAAGGAAGCCTCCAAGCTAATTTAAATATCAACTTCTGTTTAAATCATTTGGACTTTTCTTTCTGTGGCCTGAAGCAACTCAATAAAAAAAAATTAAAAAGTATAATATAATGTTGGCAAACAATATAAAAATGCCATGCAAGTAGATATATCATATTTGAAATGATTCAACATTTGGGGAGAAATTTATGGCATCATAAGAAAGCATCATTTATTGTCCCCTAAAACAATACCAATTCCAAATCTAGGTAAATGTTTATGCTTATGAATTAACATTGATAAGGTTGCTCTTAAAATTACTCCTTGGAAATATGTCTTTAGGAGATATACACCCCAATTTTTCAAAGTTACAAAATGCTAGAAATGTATTTGAATTTAACAATCTATAATTCCCCATAAACAAGAAACTAGATGTGTTTTAAGTCACTCCTTTAACATAGAACTTTGAGAGAGTTAACATTTGCTTTTGGAAACAGGGCTATGTTGGGGAGTGGGGACATAGCAGATAAAAGTATATGCTTGAAAAAATGCTCTAGAAAGAAGAAGTCACTGTCTGGCTTTCTACCTGTGCATAATTGAAAATCCACCCAGTTTCACAGAGCAGCAATTATGAGGGTTAGTTAACAAACAGGAAACAAAAAGTTTCTAAAGCCACAGGTGCCTGACTGTCTCACCCTGAGAGTGTCCACAGTGTTCAGATGTCCTAAAAAAGGGCCACTCATCCAAGATGACACTGTCCCAACAAGAAGGGTCTGCAGCACGATGCAGCTGGCAAGGAGCAGCTGGCACCCAACTCGCCACAGCAGGAGGTGCTCAGATAGGGTGGCTGAGGTGACTCCACAGAGGCCTGCAGCCACAGTGTGAAGGTTGGCAGGGGTGGTAGGTAGGGTCCTCCAGTCGCTGCTGAACTCATCCTCTTCTCTCTCCAGGTCTGCCTGGAGGTCGCCACTAGCTGCTTCTTTTTTTTCTTCATTCCAAAGCCAGGAACAAAATGGGTTTCCAGAAGCCCCAAACTGGCTCCTGCCCTGCCTTATATCCTCTTTAAGGGTTTCCACTCTACTTAATACCTGTCTGATTGGACCATTTTTTTTTTTTTTTTTGATGTTAAGTGAACGACTGGAACATTTAAGACCTATTGGCCCATCTGGCAACAAATAATTAACTAATGAGCTGCTGAAAATATTTGGTTCATTTGACTTGACCCTCCTTGGTTTATTCTGCCATCCAAGTGCCAAATATAAAATGTTTGGCATTGCCTGAGCCCACAAGCTGGGACACCACTGGACCTCCTGGTAGCAGATCTGCAGACTAGTGCTCAGGCCAGGCTGGGTGCTGCACAGCAGCAGCACTGGGGGCAGCCAGCAAGGAATTCCAGCTCCCACTTCTCAATGCAGACCCCTCTGGCACTCCTTTGGGGAGGGGCTGCCTTCAGGCAGTAACTTCTGGAGCAGGTGTGCTTTTCCAAAGGCTCTGGCAATTTAGCAAGCAGTGGAGGGAAGCCAGCCTTGCCCCTAAGGGCAAACTTGGGGGCTCCAGTTTCACAACTAGGACAGACTTTATGGTGGTGGAAGTTTTCTCAAAAGTCATCATCATGCCTCTATCAGTTTCTTTCTGTCTGCAAGTCCCTAGTCTCTTATAGGACCTAAAATATCTCAGATGGGATTAAGGTAACATTTTCACAATCTTAAAAGTAAATCGTTCAACTATTAATACATTTACAAACTCAGTGTTTACTCAGCAATGTGTTTGTACTCAGTATTGTGTAGAAACAAAGGTGTTTTAAAACACAGTCATCTTCAAGAATCTTCAAGTCAATACAATTTAATATTCAAAATTCTGTCATCTCAATTATCTAAGGTAACATGAACAGCTTTATGGTCAAATAAAAAACTCGGAAGTTATAATATTTAAAGTCATGATAGTACTCTGGTTACATGAACCTATAGAAAGTATATTTTTATTCTGATTTTCAATTTATTTAAAATTCAGGACTTGCAGGAAAGAGCTTGTGAGTATAAATACAATTGCTGCATCTTATTATTTGAAATTTATATAAAATCAGCTTGAGCGTTCATTCTAACACTCCTGACAGTTACTAGGGAGTAGGATACAGAAACCTACCCTTTCCTTCTCACCCCCCATCCCAGGTCTATGGGGAGTCATCATTTTTAGTTGTTTTTGTTACAGGGCACCCCATGTGAACTGGGCTTCCTGACTGTGGGGCCTCACCTGCCCACTTAAAATTCAGTTGTGCTGCAGACACATACAAAAGGGTCAATAATGGGTTTATTTACAAAAAGGGAAAAGAAAAGGAAACAACCCAGGAAAAGAGAGAGGGATACAAAGTAACTGGAATATCTTACCAGCTCAGCTGACTTGGAGCTCTGGTAACCAACAGAAAGCCCTATATCACCGCTGTCAGGAGCCCAGCTGTTTCCCTAGTGAGAAAGCCTATTGGACCAAATGGCGCCCCATTTATCCCCCAAAGTTCCAGAATGCCTGCTTAGCTCTGCCCTTAGTTCTCTCCCTGGTACTGCTGGGAGTTGTAGTTTTTCCTGTCACTGGAGTAGGGGGTGGAATCCAGAAAGCTGGAGTAGGGGGTGTAGTCCATAAAACTCTGCAGAGTTCCTTTAGGACATCCTTCCCCTTAACATTTTCTTTTTCTTTCTTTCTTTCTTTTTTTTTTCCCATCTGCTTCTTCTGCCCTTTCTTTTCTTGCCATTTCACATTGATCATATGTGGACAAGCTATTTTCTTTTAATATCCCCCAAACTCCATCTCTTACAGAAATTACCTCAAATAAAGCAAAAGAAAGAAGAGTGAGAGTCACACTCTGCAATGAAAAGTTAATTCACAGTGGCACTTTCTGAAAATATAAATAGATCAGACTCCTTTACACCTCCCACCTGAATCAAGTCAATGGGAAAGGAAAAAGAGGCTGTGAAAATAGGTAAACTGACTATGACTTGGATTCATAGTACACACTTAACATATTTATAAAGGACTCCTGAGATTTTTCAATAGTTTTATATACAAATCATGTTGGTTTAGCAGTCAGGCAGCGAGCAGTGAGATAACTATTTTTAAAAGCTCGAAAGATGGTGATCATTAAAGGATGCATTGCAAATATTTAATACAACAATTGAACTATAATATTTTGGAAAGCAGATAAGTAGGGTGACTGTATGTTCCTGCTAACATGGTTGACCATTACAATGACTGAGTAGAAATCAAGCAGTTGTTTAAACACCATTTCTTGGGCACACAGTTAGGACGATAATTTGCCTTCTTTTGAATATCAAAGGTTTGAGAAACAATAAAAAAATATATAGAGAGACTGTGCTTTAATGAGTTGACAGCCCAGTAGGGAATACCAATTACAGTAAAAAGTAATAAGGATTTAATGGTAATTTGCACAAAGTATAATAAATGCAAATTGTTTTCACTCTCTGCCCCCAACTTAATGACTCAACTCTCCAGCAATGCACTCTCCATCCTGGGGGCCCTATTACTGTACCTTTTATTCCAGTGCAGTGCCAGGACTGAGGAACCCCAAAGTTGGCATCTGCTTGAAACAATAGGTGGAAGGGGCTCTACGCAGCAGCCATTCTTCCCTCTTGTGGGCTGCCCTGGCTGACATCACTAAACAATATTCACTGAAAGACGTTCCTACTTCTTTCCCTCAGGTGGATGCTCATTCTGTGTGTTGGGGTCATCCATTTTTCCCACAGGGTTTTCTTGTTTGTTCGTTCATTTTATTTTTTGGCTTTGTTTCACAGAAGTTTTGTTGAGGCTTTCTGAAGGAGGTGAGCATGTAGTATGTTTGTTCAAGTTTTCTTTTTCTTCCTCCTCCAGACTGCAAAGTGGTAGGTTATTAAGCCATGCTGTGTATTTTATACATTTTGGGGTCATGACTAGTGGTCCCATCACTCTCCTGTATTTCTGAGATGTTTGTTGTAACTTACCCTGTTTCATTTCTTATTCCAGCTGGTAATTTTCTCCCTCTTTTCCTAGTGAACCAAGCTGGAGGTTTTGCTATTTTGTTTATATTTTTAAAGACACAATTTTAGATTCATTTATCTCTTTAAATGCCTTTTTTTCTATTTTAATTATTTCTACTCTATTATTTTTTCATCCACTTCTTCTTTAGCTATTTTTCTATTTCCTTAAGGTGTAAAGTTATACTTTGATATTTTTCTTTTCTCCTAATGTCTGTATGTATTGCTATGTATAGCACTGCTTAGTACTACTTTTGATGCATCCATATTTTATGGTTGTACATCTTTTCATTTTCTTACATCTTCAGTTTTTTTCATATTTTCTTTGCTTTCTAATTAACCCAATAATTGTTAGAAGTATGTTGCTCAATCTTCACCTAAGAAAGGTTTGTTTTTAGACTTTTTTGTGGTTATTTTCTAATTTTTACCATTGTGATCAGGTAGGTAATATAATTTCTTCAAGAATTTATTGATTTTTTTTTTTTTTTGTATGTGTGTGACCCAGCAAATAGTCTACCTGGTCTCTGGTCTATCTTCAAGAATTTTCCATGTGCACTTGAAACAAATACACACTCAGTCTTTTTAGTGGATAGAGCCCTGTAGATATCTGTTGTAACTTCCGGTCTAATTCTTCACTTAGAGCTGTCATTTCCTGGATTTCTGTCTCGTTGATGTGACCATTTGGTGAAGTACAATGTAGAAGTCAGTTACTAATATTATGACCTGCCAGTGTCAGTTTTTTTTTTCCAATTTATTAATGTTTATCTTATGTATTTTGATATCCCTTCATATGGTACATATATATTGATTAAAGTATTCTTGATATGTTGATCCTTATTAACTATAGAATGTCCATCCCTTCCTTTTATTACCTTATTTAGCTAGAAGTCCATTTTATTTGATATAAGACTGGCTGTCTCTGCATATTTTTAGGGTCTTATTTGCCTGTAGGCTTGCTATCTGACTTTTTTTTTTTTTTGAGCTTACATTTGTTGTTGACCCTCAAGTGTGTTTCCTGAAGACTGAAGAGAAGATATTTAGGTTCCATTTTCTGACACGATAAGTTACTCTGTGCTTTTGGTTGGTCAATTCAATCCATTTACATTAACCATGATTGTTGATATAAGAGAGTTCACATTCAAAGGGGGATAGTAATGCACAATAATATTTATCAGGGTTATTTCTGAAACATTCCCCCACAGCTACCACAATCTGCCTTTACAGTGTTTGTGCTGTCAGACTCAAACTTCAGATTTTCTGAATGGCGTGATAGTTTTTCATGGCAAAATAATAACTGTGGTGTCTATATTGGGATCTCTATAGACTTCATTGGATCACAGACCTATTTATAAAATGCCAAGTTATCTTAACTAATATGAACATCCAAGTAGTGTAAATATTATTTCAGAGACAAATATTATTTCAAAGAAAGAAATATTTCAAAGTAAATTTTGATTATGGAGAAATTCATTAAGTTGCTTCATGAAAAACTGAACTTTTTAATTTCCAACATAATAAATTCTAAAAACATATGAACAACACCAGATAAAAGTCTGACTTATTGTGACTAAAATGAGCCTATTAAATTCTTGGAAAATTAAAATTATATTTTTCCCAAAGTTGATATTTGTGCTTATGTTCTCCTAACATTATATATATACATAATCTACAAAATTTTTAGAAGAATGTTATTTAATACAAATAAAATAAATATCTGGGCCCTCCCTGGTGACGCAGTGGGTTAAAGCACAGCACTGAGAATCTAAAGCCTCTTCCGCATGAGTTCGATTCCCGCCTGCCCTGGAGG
>NW_004567108.1:30076474-30138410 GCF_000260355.1 Condylura cristata | reverse complement strand
ACACCCTGCTGCTCCCCTCAGCAGTGTACTTTGTCAGTCTGTCTGTTCTGCTCCCCACTCTGTCTCTGGTGAATCTCTTACTGCCACTGCACCTCTGGCCTGCACCCCCATTCTGTATGCATGAATAAATAAATCTTAAAAATAATTATATATAAAAAATATTTTCTTAAATTATTCAGATAAATTGAATGAGTCTGGAATAAATGACAATTATTCTTTCTGCTAAAGATAGCTCTGAAATGTATATAAATGTATACATATATATATATATATATATTTAAATTTATGATTGGTGGATCATTCTGTGTTGGAATAAATATATACTTTTAGACAAATAATTCTGCTGACTATGTATAATTTAGTCCCACTACAAAATCTGTGGGGTACCAAAATAATGCAGTTTTTAAAATCATAATTGGAATGTGTTAAATTATATTCTCAATTTTCAAGAAAATGATTATCATATGAATAGATTTATGTGGTGCCATTTTCAGTTTCATTAAAGTCTTTGTCATAAGAAGGATGTGGTAGAATTTTAATGTTTCATACATTCTGTCAATTATAAGATTCTACTATACAGCTTTGACCTTTTCAATGTTCTATGATTTGATTGGTTACACATTGCATTTATCCCTTGCTTTCTGTCCCACTAAACTGTAGGGAAGCTATAGCATGGACAGCCAATTAAAGCCCAGCATGTTGAAAAGGTCAAAGCAATACAATATGTTATACTCACTCAGAATATATCAGATTCTAACCAGATGTTATAGTTGTTCTACAAGGAGACAGAGAAGTAAGGTTTCAGGGTGAAACAAAAATCAGGACAATGATTCTACATTTCAGTAGATAATTTACCAGTGCCACATTTGTTTTCTCTCTGAATTAATCAATTGTTTTCAGAATTAAACATGAATGCCTATTTCTAAAAATAATGAAATAGTGAAAAGTTTATTTCATTCTGGAAGTGAGATAATCTCCTTGGGAGCTTTAAAAATATCTGCATTTATATGCCTGAATAGATGGATAGAAAACATCACTTTCTAGCACCCTTATTTCCTTTAAAAATATATTATTAATTTTTATTTGTTCTGGTTTTTTTAACTATCATGGTTATATAATCTTTACTAAAGATCATATAAATAATACTAATAGGAGCCATCACATACTTTAAAACTGTAGCCATCTTTCTTTTCCACAACTCCCACTGTCAGTATATTAAACTCTAACATATAAAATCATATGTAATTACCTATCATTGTTCTAAAAATGCTGATTATTGATTTATCAAATGATGGCAGTATTGTCCTCTATGTGCAGTTTTATTACTTGTTATTTCAATAATATTTAATTGAACATAATTGTCCCTAGAAAACAAATTGGCTTTACATTGATCATTTAGATTTGGACTTAAGTATTTCACATCAAAAATGAGTGTCAATCTGAGAGTCTACTTCTCTTAAGATGTTTTGCTTTGCTGGTTTAGTATCTTTATTTCAATTCTGTTTATCTTGTTAGCCCATTTATATAGACCGTTCAAGTGAACTTTACTCATTAGAATTTTATATAACATAAAAATCAGTTACTCATAAAAGAGTGTTTAATATTTAATTTAATTCATTAGAGATAACTTAGTAAAACTTAGTATTTAACATGTTAAACCAGAATTTGACAGCAGTGGTCTTATCCAGATAAATATTGAGTATCTGTTCTAGTCAGATATTCATTTCTGGAGAAGACAATCTCACAAACTATCAGATTTTTTTATCCTATGGCTATCTTTTAAATAGCCCAGCACTAAGAAATTTACAATATACATACCCATTATTTATTTTGACCCATCTATTCCTTAAATTTACTCCCTATCATTTGCTATTTTTATTTATCATGCAACAAAGGGGTCTTGGTGTTATTGTTCCAATACTACATTCGTGTCATGTCAAAATATTTTTTTAGGAATAAATATTCCATTGCCACTCTACAATAAATTACAAAATGTCATTCTATTCTTGCAGATCTGTGTGTTTGGAATGAATGAGAGTTATGTACAATGAGAAGAAATTAAAACACATAAAAGTAGGATATAGCAAGGCTAGCAATAAATCAATGGTGAAGGGCAGTAGGGATTAGTAGAGGAATGAGAAGGGGGATGAAGTTCAATGCTAGATTTGAGAATCAGAGCAAGAACTCTGGCGTGAATTATACAAGTATTATACATGATAGGAATCAGAGTTGTGGTATAATTATTGGTGTAAAATATCTACTAGGTTAGTTTAATAATGTAGTTTTGAAGGAAACAGGATCTTATTAGTCTGACATGGGTAAGATTGGAAAGGCAATAACATAATACTAATGCAAAAACCAAATTCGTGAAAATAGGTTAAAATACATAAATTGAAAGAAATTATTAGATTGGATTTTTAAGAATGGATAATAAAAATATGGCAGGGGTGACACACTGTGGCATGCAAGGCTAAAAGGGCTTTTGAAATCCTCTAATGTGGCGCGGCACACCTCTCTTGACCTGCCTGCTACTCCCCTCAGCAGTGTATTTCAGTACATCTGTTCTCTGGTGAATCCTCTCACCCCTCCCCCCCACACCTTTGGCCTATACCCCAGTTCTTGTATGTATAAATAAATAATTTTTTAAAAAATTATTTGATGTGTTCATGTTTGTCTGGCACTCTAGTACCCAATACTTTCTTCTTTCTCTCACTCATTTATAAATTAAATAATTGAAAGCCTTCTCTTGCCAAACAGTTCTAAAAAGGTCACTGGACAATGGAGAGATCAGGAGAAACATTTAGCTTTAAAATTATTATGAGCATAGGTATTAGTCTCTTTGGAGTTTTGGTTAAAGTCACCAGTGAAACTGTCTGATCCTGGACTTTTGATCTTTGGAAAACTTTTAATTATTGCTTAAATGTCCTTGCTTATATTGGCCTGTGTAGTGTTTTTTTTTTTTTTTTGCATCTTTCTGATTCAGTCTCAGAAGAGTATACATTCTAAGAAATTTTCCATTTCTAGGTCCTTCAACTAACTGAGACAGAGGGTCAGAGTAACATTATGATCTTCTATGTTTCCATGATGTAACTTTTCCTATTGTTTTTAATTCTATTCTTTTTTTTTTTTGTCTTTTGTGAGATTAGGTAGAGGTTTTTCCAATTTTTTGCCCAAAAACAAGCCTAGATTTTATTGATTTTTTGGCTTTTCCTGGCCTTTTTTAGTTCCTGATCAATTTCAGTAATTATTTGAAGCACACAATTGCAATTTTGACATGATTGCATTGAATCTTTGATTTGTGGGAGATGGTCATTTTAGCAATGTTTGAAATTTTAGCAATTCTTCCAATTCATGAACAGGGACTATCTCCACTTCTTTATGTCCTCTATTTCTTTCAACAATATTTTATTATTTTCATTGTTCAGGTTCTTCGCCTCCTTTATTACGTTTATTGCTAGGTGTTCAATTATTTTTGGTTCATTGTAAATAGTACTGTTTCCTTGATTTCTTTATCTTGTAGTTTGTTGTTTGACTACAGAAACATAACTAATTTTTGACATTTATATCGTAGAATGTCACTTTATTATACTGATTTGTTTCTCATAGTTTGTTTTTTTATGAACTTTTTTGAGTTGTATACGTATATTTTCTAATTTGCAAATAAGCTTAATTGTTTCTCTTCAAATGTGTTATTAGTTGATTGCCATACAATTTCAGCAATCCAAAGCATCTTTGAAAATCATTTTTTCATTTTAAGGATCAGAATGTTATTTTTCCATAGCTTAATATCCCAAAGCAGCAACTGGTTATCCCATGTTAGGATATTGTAGGAAATACAGAACATCCTTCTCAAACTTGTTAACCCTCATAGTTATTGAAGTAACACAGGTAATGCTATTTGCATTTTGGTGGATACTAAATAACTGAAGGAAAAAAAAAATCCTATAGCAGATTTCTTCAAGAAACATGAATTTTTATTGCTTAGCTGCATTGATAATACTTTATCAAATTAAATGTGTATATGATTAAACACAAATTTGTAGTAAAGATTTACTAATAATGTCTTTTAAACATGCTGAACATTGAAACTTGGCGACTATAATTCAACAATGGACAAGCTTAGTTTTTATATTCCAATGTATTATTAGGCCATTATGATGTTAGATATGCTCATGTCAATATATAACTCGGGACACTGAGAAACCATTCTAATAGGTCTAAGAAACCTCCAGACTTTGTAGCTCTGACAGAGTGATGTTAAACAAATTAATATCTTTAAAGGGAAAACAGTTATAAAGTGACAATACAAGACATGCAAAGTGAGAAAATAAAAGTAATATGTATTGAGAAATTCTAGTTTTAGGAGCTGCCAAAGCAACAGGCTTTTATTCTCTCCCAGCAGGAAACAGAAATGAATTTACATATTTTTAAAAGACATAGGAAAGTTGATTTTTTTTTTCTTATTTGTTGTTGGTGATGAAGAGATTTCCTGCCTAAGACTGTCACTCACAAAAATACTCTGTGTGCAAATACCACTGGGATATCAATGATACTCTACTTGGTTTCTTTCTAGAAAAGAAGAATATTTTTTATTTTTTAACATTAGGTATGTTTTCACTGCAATAGCATTTTTCCAACATGTATTTGAAAATATATATATTTGAAAATATTAAAACAGTACCAGTGCTCAAAAGAGAATGATGATATGACTTTGCTTGCTGAGTACTTTGATAAACTAGCTAACTGTGACATTTCTTAGATTCAATGAAAGTAGTTAATATTTATTTTATATTGCAAAAATTTACCTTATCTTCTGCTTTATTGGGATACACTAGTTTATTCATCAATATGTGTGATCTGAATCATATCTAGACCTAGATAGGTATCTTATTAATTTGTATTTTGGGGATTCTATGCTCAAGTTCTCAAATTATACATCAGTTTGTTTTGTTTTGTTTTGCTTTCATACATAAGCAAATCCTCTTAGTGCTATTTTTTCTTTATAAAATTTTTGTTCCTTGGGTTTCAACTGGCAAATTTTGCTCCCTTTTGTTGCTATATCAACTTTTAATTCTCTAAAAGAAGCATTATACCTGTGAGCAAACACACATACACATATATTATATAATAGTATACTATGTATTATTATTATATAGTACATATACATCTATAATATCTAATTATATATAATACAAATTGCAAAGAAAAGTTGCAAATAGACATGTATTGAGAAAATACTTTTTCTTTTTTTTTCTTTTTTTTTGGTCTAGAGTAGCTAAATGAATTACATTTGATTTAGTAAATATTTAAGCATTTTATTCCCAGAGCACATTCTAAATTGACTGTAGATAGTAGTCTCAATTAAATAATAAAAAAGAACATATCACTCTAAGAGAAAAAAATGTATAGTTTCTAAAAGTTTGTCTTATATATGCTCATAAAGTCTTATTTTTCTAAAATTGTCAAACTTCAGAAAAAAATCTAAATCCAATGTTCCGGTTTTCTCAAGATGCTGATGCACAGTGGATAGCATGAAGGATTAGCCCATGAGAGCTTCTGTATGTTTTAAAAACATGACTCAAGGCACCTTTCTTACCTCTTTCTGAAGTATGTCACTGCACTTTCTGCACTTTCTGAAGTGCAGTCACTGCACTTCTCACATAATGACTTTCTTCACAATTGAAGAGTTACAAAATAGATATCCTATATTTTGTTAAAAATATATTTTGTCCCAAAAAATGTATTTACAATTATATACCTTCATATCTAAATCTATTTAATATTCTCAAGCACCTCTTAGATCCCCATATCTCTCATATTTTCATTATCTCCTTTATGCTTCCTCAAAATTATGAGATAATTTCTCAAGTGGCCTGTTGAATTAAATCTATTTTCTCCAATATTTATGTGCTTTTCAGTGCTCCCACAAACACCTCTAATTTAGCATTTATCTTCTTTTCATATGGTTTGTTGTGATCTCACTTAATCTTTTCCTTTTGTTCTAGTCACAGATATTTGGTCCTCATGACTTTTTTTAGCATATAAACCCAATAATGATCTGTCCTATTTAAGTTACAACTTCATTATCTCTAGCAGAATCATTTCATATTTGATAAGGGAGTCCTCATACTCAGGATACAGGAGCTCTGTTGTGACCCTAACTTGGGAAATATCCACAAAGTCCCGTTTTCAAATATGTCTCCATATAGTCAATGATGCATCTTCAATATCCTCTTCTACACCTAACATATGTGGGAACCCAGTATTCCATGCTGAAATAGGGATTTTTCTGTTCCAGAGCAAGACTGTGTCAGCCTGGGTAAGAGAAGGCTTCCAGGGGCTATCTTTTGCCCTTTGTGGAAACTCAAAGACTCCAATAATTTCAAGTTAGATTTGGTTTGGTAGTCCTATTTTATCAAATTTTGAGATAAAATAATTGATATTTTAATAACTTGGTTTACAACAACTTTTGAATATATATTTCAAAGATTTATTTACCCCAATAGTTGGGGCACAGGCCAGAGGTTCAGGGGTGAGAGGATTCACCAGGACCGAGTGGAGAGCAGAAAAGGCAGATAGACTGAAATACACTGCTGAAGGGTGCAGTGGGTGAGATAGGACAGGTCTGCAATGCCATATGGGTCAGCTCCATGACTGGATATCAAACTTTTGCTGCAATGACTGGAGATAGCTTCACAGAGCTGAGATTTATCTGCTCAAGGGAGGCACCTCCCTGAAGGTTTATAACTCCCTGGAGGTTTATAACTCCTTGAGGGAGGCACCTCCTTGATTTATAACTTTTAAATAATTATGGCTAGTAACCTTCCAGTTATATACTTGCTTGACCTCACAATAGTAAGAATATGAAATTCAGATATCTAGACATTCATGAAATGTATATATTCCAGAAAGTTTAGGTATCTGAACAAAAAATGATCACTCGTGAGGAAGTCCATGGAGAAGGTATAGCAAAACTGGATTCATAAGGGGAAAAACTCTCATAAGACTAACCACACGGTCTCATGGTACAGTGGTTTTCTAAAGAATGGTGGGTACATATAAGTACAGTTTTCAGGAGAAGTATCCTGCACTCATGACAGAATATACACCATTTTTACTGATTGACACACAGAGTCACCATCTCAAAATTTTCCCTAGTGACTGTTTTCAGTGATGTATTATTTTGGGGTTCTACTTTCTTCTTCAATGAGTATATTTTCATGTGTAGGAGAAGCTTTTGGATTTAAACCTTCCAACTATCATACCACTATGAAATGATCTTGTAGCCTCTACATCTAACTTGTGATGATGAGAAAAGATTTTGCAGTTACTATGTCTCATGTAGAGAACAGATTCCACTCATTTAAAAATTTAAGAGAGATAAAGGGGTTCAAAAAGAGCACTGTGTTAAAAAAAAAAAAAGAAACAAAATGCTGACCTTTATAATATAAGGCTAAGGTAGACAAATGATATTTACAACCAAGTGAGCTAAATAAAGACGGTTGTTAACTGATCATTCTGACTGGAGCAAAGGTTCTTAGTAAATTAAATAGAATGACAATGCTCTCTTCTTTCTATCAAATGGAAGATTTTCCTCCTATGTGTCCTCATTTTTTAAATATCAGTACTCTGAAATGTCAAATTGCTTTACCCTAAATTCTCTGGAATATAGTGACAAATTGAACTTGTTTTTAATAACTAACTTCGTGGTAATTGTTGTTGTTTTCCTATTTCTCTTCTTTTGTTTGCTCTTACGATGTCTACCACTCTATAATAACTGGCAGGAGATCTGCTTTTATATAAATGGAAGCACTAGAAACCTTGAAACTCTATTTCTGCTCAGCAGCAGGAATGTTCTTTACTCAAAGAAAATGTTTTACTGTTGTTTTGGAAGTTTCTGGAGACACAGCCTTGAGCTTGTTCTTCAAGCCTCTCAACAAATGTGTGAGCTGACCCTATCCTTTTAAGTTTCTTGTTTTCTATTTTAATTATCCATCAGCTTTCATTGACCGCAAATATGAATCTTAATTATTACAAGATTATAGAACACAGGTAACATTTAAGGATTGCTGTTTAACATCTGATAGGATTAAATCTTGCCTTTTTGATCACACTACAATTCATTCTGAATTAGTAAACGTCAGCAACAACTAAAGGATTTAAAACTAACATTTATAAAAAAAAGTGCATAATCTATTATAATTTAGCCGACCAAAGCCTGAAGTTTGGACGCACGCATTTTGGCAGCAACAGTGGTAGTTACAGTAAGAATCTTTCACTAAGTGGCATGTGTGGACACGAAAGGTATCAGGGAATCCTTGCAAATTGGAGGTGCAGAGGATATGGTGCCCTTGATTTGACAGGTCCAAGAAACACTAATGCAGTGGCTTTCAGTGATTTTTAAGTAAGCCCACACCTATGGCAGATAAATAAGTTGTAAAAAGTCACTGTTAAGAGAATTTGTTTAGATATATCAATTAGACAATAAATCCTTGAAATATTGGGGAACACATAAGAGAGTACTTTCAAAGAGTGATGAGTAGTTATAGTTTTTTTTTTTTTTTGTAATTCCAGTGACAAAACCATCTTTTTTTGATACTTAATTTCTTATTTGTGTAGATCTTATATCATGGGTAGTCCCGTAGAATTTCCAGCACCAGTTCACCCATATGCCATCACTTTCAATCCTTTTGCTCTTCCTGCCCTCATTTGTACCCTCTTCCTCTCCTACCCTTGAAGAATGTCTCTGACAAAAGCATTCTTTATTGCTAAAACAATATGTTATTTTTAATTATAAAATCACAAATTAAATATATATATATATATATGTGAAAATGAAGCCTTTTCTGTTTGGGAAACGATAAAGACTTGAGGGAGGTCTTTTAGCAAAAATGACTTCCACATACATTTTGAAATGTAAAAGGACATTCGTTTCCTTTGGAATTATTTGTTAACAAACTTTTACAAGCTTTGTACTGTGTACAAAGTGTGTGGTGGTACACATAAGGAAAAAGAATGGTACGCAGACATGTGGCAAATGGGCTGTCAAGAGATGGCAAGAAAATGTAGGAGTATGTTAGGAAAGTTTCAGCAAGGTAATCATATAAAAGATTTTCATCTTTTGAAAATGAAAATAGCTGGGTGGATGAGGAAGTCTTGACACTAAGAAGAAAATACATTCTTCAAAAGACTTGATTGGTTTTGTTGTCAAAGTGGTTTTTGAATGTTGAAAAATTCAAATTTATATGAACTACAGAATATATTAATCTACTGACAGTTTTGTATAAAGGTCTATTGCAGATTTTTTATTGTTCTATTCTGTAAATTGGCTTTCATCAGACTTACTTCTCCTATGAATAATTTTCCTGTCTCTGCTTGCTGTTTATTGGTTCAAATAATTGGCATTTTGATGACTATTTTGAAAGTGCAAGTTCTAGTGCTTGACTGAGCTGTTCCTATAGCATTCAGGTGCTGAATTTCTGTGAAAGCCTTTCCTCTCCAGAGTCTAACTCAAATCATATGTCAAAGTTCGGGATATAAAGGATTATGAATAGAAAAGTTCTGTATAGATTCATAACAAACTAAATTAACCCATACACTAGAATGGAAAGTTAAGGACATCTTTCAATCAGAACCAATTGTTTTTTTAAATAAAATTTTGGCATCTAGAGAATATAAAGCAGGTTACAGAAAATAAGAGCCATAAAGGTTTTATTTGGCTTCAACATGGATTTCTCATGTCATTCTTAGTATGTAGCTATGTTGATTACAATTATATTTTAGCATTTTAAATACTTAGTTTTTTCTCAAGATTTTCTGTTTAAAATTTGTTTTTTCTTAAGCTTTATTATATTTTAGCTTTCTATAAACATAGGAAAATATTTTACTTTATTAAATATTCCTCAAAATGTGTTCTAAATTAAAACTGACTTCTGTATTTTAACATACAAAATGTTGAAAACTGAAACTATTTTATCGAATTGTTTCACATATGCAAAATACTGAGTTTTGGTAAAGTCAAAATGTTTCCTCAAATATCAACTATCGAAATTTCTCTCAAGTTTTACCCATATACTAGTCATGCATTTCATTTATAATCATTGAGTTCTCTTATAACTTATAGGTATGCAGGAAGGGAACAATACAAGAAAATTCACTTAGCAGAGGACAGTCTAATTATTAATGAATTAATCCTTTTGGAATAGAGAAATGTTTCTGATTATGCAAACACTCTATGAAACTAAAAAAGGTTATTATATAAAGGGGAGAAAATTAGCATTTATATATACTTGTAGTTCTCCATAGAAAATTTTGTCAACCATTATCTTTTACTAACTTTTCTTTCTTTCCATTGTTTTCACCTGATTATTTTATTCTAACTTTCAGAATACAGAGAAAGAGATAAAACTCAAATATAGGAAGTTTTATTAAGGATTCCCAAGATGTAAGAAATCCATTAACATAGCAAGGAAACAACTAGAAATAGCTGCAGTAGAAAAACAAGTCTAAATATCAGGTGTAGTAGTACTTTCTAGGAATCACAGGTGGTCTAAAAAATATGTAGATTTTGAAAACTTTCCTAAAAATATTTTCTAAGTAGTATTATAGCTGAAATGCAAAAAAAAAAAAAAAAAATCAGGTAATTCCACATAAATATTAGAAGTTTTAATACATTATCTTAAAAAATCAAAAGTGCACTGTATTGTTTATATGTTTAAATTGGTAAACAATATCTGATGTGAAGGTGCTTTCTAAAATTTCCTTAAAGTAATGAAGATGTAAATTGGCAACAATCAAAAACTCATTCTTGCTCAGCTTATCAATTATGTCACTTATGCAACATTCAAACTAAAAAAAGATAAAAGAACAACTTAAAATCAGTGTGTACTAGCTATGATTATCTTACTGACAAATAACACCGGCATCAAGAAAAATGGTGGTAGGATAAATTTAGACAATAAAATACAATAGCTAAAAATATAGTAAGATAATTTATAATTGTTCTTCTAGTTTTAATGAGAATACCTTTATCTGATACTGATATGTTCATCAGAATCTTGAAAGAAAATGCAAATTCAGGGAACAATTATTGCCTTGGAATTACAGATTGAACAAAAAAAAATTGCACTCTTTTTTTTAATCTGCAAAGAACAATAGTTTCACACTTTAAATGTATTTATTAAGATATTAAAGCTAATTTATTGTTCAAATTAGATATGCTGTACAAGTGCATAGATGTTAATGTTTGGTTAAGTACTTAAGAAAAAGATCAACTTCTTTAATCATTCTGTTCATTTTCTATGTCATTTATGCATAAGGAGTTGAGGGCTTGCTCTGTCATTGTGCCAGGAACCCCCTTGGAGACTATGACTAGTCACATGACTCTAAAATAATGAGGACAGAACCAAGAAAATCAAAGGAGGAAGACAAAATTAACCTAGTTCCTTAAGCTATGGATATCTATTATCTCTGTGGTGAATAACCAACGTCTAGGCTTTTTAGTGTCTATGAAAAAAAGAAACCTTCATCCTATTAAAGATACTATTACTTGGAGGCTATTTGTGGCAAATGATACATTTTGTGACATTCATAACTCTTTTTTAGAAAAAAAAAATGTAAAGGAGAAAACGGGCTCTCGCTGGTGACCCAACAGGTTAAAGCACCACATTATGAAGCTCTCCTAAGTCACTGTAGCACCAGTTTGATCCTTGGCCAGGGAGCTGACCCACATAGTGTGGGAGACCTCTCCTGACCTGCCTGCTGCTCCCCTCAGCAGTGCACTTTGTCAATCTGCCTGTTCTAATCCCCACTCTGTCTCTGGTGAATCCTCTCACCCACCACATCTCTAGCCAGTACCCCAGTTCTGTAAGCATAAATAAATTAAAATAATTTAAAAAAGGAGAAAATAACGTTGAATAGGGCAAAGAGAAATCAAAGTGTTATGGGAGTCATCGAGCAAAGTTAAGTAAAAATAAAGAGAAACAGCTAAGGAAATAAAGACCTAGACATTGCTAGTCATACTTTCTAAGCAAGTAAGGAGATGTAAGGAACAGAAGTATTGTAGTGTAGGTACTGAAAAAAGAAAAGCCAGAAATAGTAACACATAAGTTCTTTGTTTTCCTAAGCCCTTTCTTGTGATTCCTGGCCAGCGATACCTTAATTGTGTAGTGAGCTTTTGTGCCTAAGCAGTTGCAAGGGGATGGACAATTTTGGAAATTTTACTAGGAATCTTATTTGAAATCTCATGTCTCTTTCCACACCAATTGTATTAAAAATATTTTACACTTAGATTCCTTTGTCTTTTTGTGCATGGATGGCAAAATTCCTTTTAAGTGTGGAACAGTTTTGGCTGTGGGTATCCCATTTGGTTTCCTGATAGAAAATCATCCTGTGCACCTCTGGGTTCTTCTAGGGTTGTAAATAAACAAACAACCCCCCCCCCCGCAAAAAAAAAAAAAAGTTAATGCTAACATGTATAGAGGTCCAGCAGGACTAACTTATCCAAGGTGACTTCATATGTCATTTTAAATAGCCTAGCTAAGAAAAAAGAGTTTGGGAAGAGGTAAGTTCAGTTAAAAAGTTTAGCAAGAAAGACAAAGACCATTTAAAAGGTATATTGATTTTAAGTTCTGCCTTCTCCATTGAAAACATAAGGAACTTAGGTCTTTCTGAGAGAGTGAGAGAGCAACTTACAGAGTAAAGTTTATATAAAAAGAAACATGTATTTTAAAAGTGGCCTCTATCAAACTGTTTAGAATCCCTCCTATTAAATCAGCCTTTAGGCTAAAAAGACATATATATATATATTTGCATGATAAATCTATGCCCCCCCTAGTATTTCATATTTTTAAGGAACTAATCTTAAAATAATGGGGATACGGGCCCTCCCTGGTGGCTCAGCAGGTTAAAGGACAGCACTGAGAAGCTAAAGCCACCTCCGCATGAGTTCAATACCCACCTGCCCTGGAGGTGACCACATGGCGTGGCAGACCTCTCCTGACCCGCCCGCTGCTCCCCTCAGCAGTGTACTTCGTCGATCTGCCTGTTGTGCTCCCCACTCTGTCTCTGGTGAAGCCTCTCACAGCCCCTGAGCCTCTGGCCTGTACCCCAGTTCTGTATGAACAAATAAATAAATCTTTAAAATAATAATAATAATAATGGGGATGCTTATAGAAGATAACAAAATAGGTATTTAGGTATGATCTTATTTCCATTGAATTAAAAATATGAATAGGTTAAACTTATCTTAATTTATCTACATTAATTTTTAAGTCTGAAAACTTGTGATCCACATATAATAGATTAAATAGGTTCTTCTTAAACTTGTGCACACCACTGAAGTTAGCCTAAAATCCCATTAGGTCACTTCAATATTGAAGTCTCATTTGCAATTACACTCAGTTATGTGTGTTGAACTGGGGCCCAGGATTGCAAATAAAAACACTTAACTTAGATTAGTGGACTAAAAAACATGCAGAGCTTTTGTATAAAGTAGCAATAGATATATTTTATGAGGGTTTTTTACATGACTTGGGAATTTTTTGACCATCACCAAACACATTTATTCACAGTATTTGCAAGTATGATTAACCTTCAGTATAAACTAGAGAAAAACTTTTGCTTAAGGGAAAGAAGGAATCCATAAAGTGTGTAAATTTCTTTCCTCAAAATAGGACATTTTGAAAATGAGGACAGGTAAAAGTCAATTTATGTTAGGGTAACTTATGGAAAGAAAATAGGCAATGCCTATTTTCATAAGTTAAAACATTTTTCACATTTTAGTGTAAATAGCTATTAAAATTGCATACTTAATTTTATCAGTTAATGTTCTAGTTCTTAAGAGGTTTTGATATCAAACAGTTTGTATAACAACTATAGAAAAAAAATGATTCAAAGAAAGTTTCTACTCTTAAAAGCTAAATAGTTTCAAACAGCAGTTTAAATACCCTGATTCTCTAACTTTTACCTATTTCATCTCTGAATAAGTCCTCTGGTTCACTCTCTTTTGCACTAGCTAGCTTTCCTGTTTGTTATTGCAAAGTTTGGGGTGCTTTATTAAGTTCAGCAACCCAAATGCATCATTCCTACAATCTTGTTTTGGAGACAAGATAACACATCCATGTAACTCTACAACTTAACCACTCTATAAAAGTTTAGGAAACTTACCAGAAAAAAAGTGGAAAAAGCAAAAAAAGGCATTGTAAAACTTTGCTAATTTGTTTTAAATATCTTTTAACTCATCTGGCTTGAAGACTGTAACAATGTGAATTCTTTGACCTTCCTCTTTCATACACAAAGCACACTGTCCAAATTATCCAAATTATGTCAGACTGCATGTTACTGAGTCCACTTACCCACACTCCTTTTCCCCAACCCTCATGAATGCTCTGCTTACTGTAGATTTCAACTCATTCAGAAATAGAAGTACCTATTAATTCACAGGTAAAAGAATGCAAATATGAACCAATCAACTTAAAAAATATATTTAAGGGTCAGCATTTCTGCTAATTTCCTGGAAATTAGAATTTCCTTGAAAGTTTACAGCAATACAAAACAAGCAAATTCAGTTTTAATTTGTGACAGAACCCTACTGAAGAACAGGTCTTTTGCCATCTCGAGGAAGAACTCCCAGAGAGGGTTCGCTGTAGCTAAACTAAGCAAAGCTTAGTAGAGAGGCATCTATGGAGGAAACAGTGCCAGAATGAGGATTTAGTCTGGTTCCTCAAGGTGAATTGGGGGGAGAAATTTAAAGGGTAGGTCCATGAGGCAGGATGAAGGAGATTATCATCACAGCTTGCTCTGGGACAGGCAACATCTGGGCGATGCCTAGGCACATGCCGAGGGGTTATACTTCAGTTGCACATGCAGGTTATTGAGCTTCTCCCTCCAGAAGATTGTGAGATAATCAAACTGTCAGGATATAATGCACTTTTGTCTAGTAATGCCAATTTTTTTTTGGACAGAATTGTTGGTCTAGGGCTCACCAGCCCGTTATTGAATTCTCCTGCTCAGATAAACAGCCCGTTATTGAATTCTCCTGCTCATATAAACATTTTTTTGTTTGTTTAACATGGATATATCTCCATTTAAATGAAAGGTTAATACGATGGGGTAACAAGGCATCTTGACATCTTGAAATCTATCATGATGATGTGACATTTTTCATTAATTCTATGTTCCTCAACTTAGCCTAAGTATTTGCTAAAATGATAATAAAATAATATAGGTAACATTTCATAAAGCATCAGTTCTCACACATGACTTAATTAACTTTCTGTACATCTTTATAAACTATGGCAAAAGCTAGGAATACACCTAAGCCATGTAGATGCTTAATCTTTCAACTTGCTAAGCTCTCAAGCTATTGGTTTTCACTTCATATCTTGATTTATTAAAATAATGTGCTACCTTAGGCATGCTGCTATAGTTATTATGCGGACAAGTCCATACAGTTTGAGCAATAGGATTAAGTTACTCAAATTCCACTATCAGCGTTCCTCAAGGGTATTTTCTAAAACAAGAGAGGAGAGAAAACAGTTCATGACTTGAATTGGTTTGCAACCGAAACAACGTGTATTAGACCAGTATGACAATTGTTAATTTGTCATCAGGCTAGCTTTATTAAAGTCTTGTTACTCGACTGTCTGAGAACAGAATGGACAGAGTGACTTCTGTCTACTCTAGGGCTTGTTTTGACTTAGAAACTGGGAGGGGTATCATGTCTTTTCCTTGTCTAGTCTAAAAGACATACTGAGAACTGATTTAGTTGCATTGGTACAGCTTCACAAATACCACATTCAAACAAAACACACACCACCACCACCATTACCATTTTCCCTCCGTGAAATGCCTCAGCTTCAGATGAATGAAGACAGAATCTGCTCGACACAGATGGAGAATTTCTCATTATTTGTAGCAATTTTTCAACCTGAAGAACCAGAAGAAAATCTTTTATATATGAACTTTAAAGATTTCATAGTGAGAACACAGTGATGCAATTCTTACTATTTGTTATTTATGGTCAAAAGTAAAATAAAAGTGGCTTGAAAATAATATTTACTGACATCTCTAGGTAATGAACAAAATATTTCCTTTCCTATTTTAAGTCTTTGAAAGAAAATTACAAATAGCAGGAACTTGTTTATAGACTTGACTGAAAGATTTCCAGCTAACCTTGGTATGTTTGAAAAGGAGATAAGTTGCTTCAAGGCTACATACAAAAATACCTAACAACACTTTCTGTTACAATCTTACAATAGAAAGAAAAAAAAATCTAATAAACGTGCTATGTTTGTTTCCTTATACATAGGACTTGGTGACATTTTATGTACAGGAAGAGCAAATAGGGCGAGGGGCTTTCTGGTGACTGATGTCAGCATCTGGAAAGAGTTCAGAATTCTAGGCACATTTCTATTTTGGGGGGTCTAGGCCTGGAAACTTGCAATTCTATGCCTCTATGACCATTACACACATTTTTTTGAAGCAGAGAAAGAGAAAACAAGACACTGTGTCTTTTCCTCTACCTATAAAAATGTGAGTCTTCTCTTTCCCAAGAGGGGAAAACTTGGCTAATTCGTTTATAGCAACATATTTTACTTGACATTTACTGTATTCATTATGCTTATAAAGTATGTAATGTTTATTACTGAACAAAACTTGTGAAATTATAGTATGTAAAATATTTTGGTGACTCATGATATAGTATCACCTATAAAATTATACTTAAAATGTAACAAAATTTAATGAATTTAGCTATGCCTCTTCATAAATTATAAAGCATATTGTAAGAATGCCTGACTGGAAGATCATGATAAGCTATTATGCATTTAACAAGTGAATGCAAGCAATTACCAAATGCCTTGAGAACCAGTAATTTAGAATACCTGATTTATTTTGAGGGAAAAATAATTCTCCATAGCTTTAAGAAAATATATCTTTCTGTTCCAAACCAAATATTAATGTAACATTTGAACTAAACATTCAGTACATTCAAGAAGACATTTAGTCCACCTCTTTTTGTCAAAGTGCATAGCTTTCTAAGTCAGTTCATTCTTTATAATGTCCTTTGCTACCCTAAAGAGGAAACATCATGTTCATTCTCCAAAATCTATTTTCATACATCTACCACTGTAAAACTTTCAAAGATATGCATTATATAGTCAAAGACCATCAGAACTAGGAGACATGGACTGCCTAATGGAATTTTGTAATTTTAGAGATGACAACGTGAACCAAAAAGAGTTTCCTAAAGACATAAAAATCACTATTATAAAATGAACACTAGAGGCCCTTTAGCAACTTGTTTTCTTCCTATATAGTCTTTATTATAATACTTCATCAGGTGTATGAGTAATCATGTGTATTAATCTAGTTTGACTAACTGCACTTCAATAAAAGACAACCCCCATCTCATGCAATGTTTATGAGGTTTTTGGTTAATCCTCCTGGGCAACTGCCCTCCAATTTTTATGGGGCTTTCTTCACTCTTGTAGTATCTACTATCTCAACCTGACTCATTATTACTATTGCCAACAGGAAAGGAGCATTAGGGCTGATGCCTATTCACCTATACTTTAGCACACATTTATTTATTTTCATTGCTTTTGATGATTGGTCATGAGATCAAATTAATCTTGTTGATACATCTAATTTCACTGGTACTAGTGAGACTGCCATTCCCATGCCCAAGAAAATGACAAGTTAATGGTGGCTGAATACTAGCAGTTACTTACTAATAATCTCTTTCTCCTCATACATACAACCCTTAGTTTTATAAGAATGGCACCTATTTGAAATTGAATATCCTCTGGCAATTGTGGAAAAAAATATTTATTTATTTATTTATTCATTTATTTAATTTTTCATTTATATGTCTATTTACATTATTGTTAATTTTACAGCAATGTTTACTTCCCCCCTTCCCCACCAGTCATCACTATAGTCCCCACATTTCTCCCTCCTTCTGATCCCTCTCTGCACCTCCTATCCCCCCCATAGGATCTCTGGTTTGTTTTTTTGTTTTTGTTTTGTCGTGTTGTTTATTTTAAAAACAATACACTTCCCCTCCCTTGTCTTATTTAGGTCTCTTAAATGCCTCCTATAAGTGAAACCATTCAATATGTTTCTTTTTCCTTCTGACTTATTTCATTGTGTGTGATCCCTTCCAGCTTCATGCTGCTGTGAATTATATGAGTTTATATGTTTTCTTGCTGAATAGTATTCCATTGTGTGTATATATACATATGTATGCATGTGTGTATACAGATACACAACATGTTTATGTGTGTGTGCATGTGCATGTGTGTGTGTCACATCCTCTTGATCCAGTCATCTAGTTTTTGAAATTTGTATTGTTTTTGGGATGTTTCCAGGGATTTACCATTTACCTATTCTAAGTAGTGCTTCAATAAACATAGCGGTGCATGTATCCTGAATTAATGTTTTTGTGTCCTTTCGGTACATCCTAGGAGTGGAACTGCTGGGTCATATGGTAGCTCCATTTTTAGTAGTCTGAGGAATTTCCACAAAGCTTTCCATAGTGGTTGTACCAGTTTGCATTCCCACCAGCAAAGAGAGTTCCTTTTTTTTACTACATCCTCGTCAACACTTGTTGTTGTTAGTTTTTTTGATATGGCCCATTTTCACTGGGGTGAGGTGGTATTTCATTGTTGTTTTGATTTTCATTTCCCTGATTATGAGGGATGTTGAATATTTTTTTCATATGCTTGTAGCCCATTTGGAATTCCTCTTTGTATAAGTGTATTTAAAGTTCTCACTTCTTTGTTTCCAACACATATTAACTTTATTGGTTCAGTGGTCTTTACTAAATATATTGTATCTCCAGTAACATATATTGCTCTATTGAATGAATAAATAAGTGAATAAATGGTAGCTGGTCACATGGTGGTAGTTTTTTGTTGGTAATTTCAGGACATTGTTATGATGCTGGCAACTTTTCTCTATCCTCATTTTGCTTCAAATCAAACCTTAGTACAACCATATCTTAATCAGCCATCTATATTCACTGGCATTTTAGAACTCCGATTTTAAAGTGCTCTTTATCATTTTCCATGTACTACCTTATTGTACACAGTATTGGAAAAATGCAAGTAAATAGAAAGTAGAGTGACTAAGGGGGGAAAAAATGAAGTTAGCTGCTGTATTCCAATCCCAGCTACAGTTAAATTCAGTGACTGAAGAAATGAGACAAACTGCATTAATACATCGTATATAACATGAAAATGAAAATAATAGTATATATTTCACAAACTTTTAAACTATTAAATGTGATGTTATTTGTAAAATCTTAGCAAAAAAACATATGAACAATCAATTCTATATTTAGATATTACATTTTTTGACATATAGCTTTGCCTTCAAAATTTATATTACACCATTGAGTTAGGGATGTATTGAATCTTTATTAAAAACAAGCTCAAGTACATAGGGTCACTGACTTCAATTTCAAAGTCATAAAATGTTAATCAAAAGGATATTCCAGACTATGGAAAACTTTCTATGCTATGTAGGCTTATTTAGTAATAATTTTAAGTGAGGAAATTAGTCACTGGAATAACAAAAGATGCTATATTTTAAAGAACTGAGGTTTGGGCCTTCCCTGGTGGCACAGTGGGTTAAAGCACAGCACTGAGAAGCTAAAGCCACTTCCATATGAGTTCGATTCCCGCCTGCCCCAGAGGTGACCACATAGCGTAGCAAACCTCTCCTGACCCGCCTGCTGCTCCCTTCAGCAGTATACTTCGTCAATCTGCCTGTTCTGCTCTCCACTCTGTCTCTGGTGAAGCCTCTCGCCGCCCCTGACCTCTGGCCTGTACCCCAGTTCTGTATGCACAAATAAATAAATCTTTAAAAAAAAACAACAACTGAGGTTCACCAAGAATGGCAAATAATTTATTTTTAACTTCTTAGAAAATAGTGTCAGATTGATATCTAATGGTAGTTATACATTTTTTATTTTATATGATAAGTTACTTTCATACTTTTCCTTATAATATTATATATTTACCCAGAGACTCCATAATAAGAACAATTCACAGATATATCATAGATAATCCTTTGGGAAAATTTCTACACTCCGAAATTTTAGACACATATAGTTTGACATAATTTTAGTTCAAAATTGAATGTATTAAATTATTTAAAAGGAGAAAAAATAGTCTTAGTTACGCAACAAAGAAACAGATACTTGTATCAAATACTGCTATGCCTACTTTCCCTGGAGACATAAGTATCATTGCTCAATACACACACATATGTATAAACAAAGTAAATCAGGATCAGAGTATTAAGTAAAGTGTTCAAGAAGATTGAGCTGGCAAATAGCTGAGCTAGAATTTAACATCATATCTACATTTGTAGTTACTTTTTCCTTTTTAAAATTTATTTTTACATAGAAGAACTGGGATGCAAGCCAGTGGTATGGGGGATGCACCAGATACAGAGTGGGATGCAAACAGCTGCAATTACTAAAATACACTGGTAACGGGTGCAGGAGAAGAGACAGGAGGGGTCTACCGTATCCTATGTGGGTCAACTCCCTGGCCAGGGAGACCATAGGGTTACTCTATGCAGACCATAGGGTGATATCACTGAGACTCAACTGGTAGGCCACAGGGAGGCCCTGTAGAGTTTCTTTTTTCCATATTTCAGGGAGACAAGGTTTGGCTAACCATTATTTTGTTTTATGTTTTATTATACATTCTGACCACTAGTTCATAAAAAGGCCTTTAAAGTTTTATATTTCATAAGTATAAATTGGTAAAACATATTCACAGTAATGTAGTGTAAGAACAAAAGGGCTGGCCAACAACTACAGAATCTAAAACAACTAAAATTTATCAATGTGCTCTGTCACCATTGTGTATTTCTCCCCTTGAAGTAACCAATATCTGGAGCTCAATATTTACTATTACCTTGCTACATTTTAATGATCATTTATTTCCTAAGTAACACATATATTAAAATGACTTTTAAGTGTCTTTTTTTAAATAATGAATTTTAAATTGTGGTTGTATTTGGAGGTTCCCCACCTGGTATTGTCACCAGTGTACCCACCAATAGATCCCCACAGGCCACCATCATAATCATTTAAATTACTAAAAATATATGTCATGTTGTATGTAATCTTTTAGATTTCAGCTTTCACCTACTATTTCATTTTTGTTCACATTTAGCTATGTCATAGGTCAGAGAGCATTACTATCACATTAGATTTAGTTTGTACTACAATTAAAAATGCTAATTACTGAAGTGTCAAAAGTATCTGATATAGCTTACAAGTATAAGTAACCATTTTTTTTTTAAGATTTATTTATTTTTGCATACAGAACTGGGGTACAGGCCAGAGGCTCAGGGGCAGCGAGAGGCTTCAGAGACAGAGTGGGGAGCAGAACAGGCAGATGGACGAAGTACACTGCTGAGGGGAGCAGCGGGTGGGTCAGGAGAGGTCTGCCACACCATGTGGTTACCTCCAGGGCAGGCGGGAATCGAACTCATGTGGAAAGTGGCTTTAGCTTTGCAGTGCTGTGCTTTAACCCTCTGCGCCACCAGGGAGGGCCAATATAAGTAACCATTTTTAGTTTTATCTTTTATATCTAAGTTATGCACACAGTTAACTTACTAATAAATAACTGTAAGTATCAATAATAATTAAAAATGTTTTTTGTAAAACATGGGTCCTTTAGCTAAGTATTGCATATATCGCAGAAGTTTTTAAGCTATTAGTGAATGATTATGGTATATAATTTGTATAACATACAAATATGTATTTTTTAATATGTCATAAAGTTATATAGCCAGGCAGAGGTTTGTGAAAAAGTAGGTTTATGAATTGATGTTCTGAAGGAATGTTCCTCAATTTGTCCACTCTGGAGCCAGATTTTATACTGTGATACAAATTTGTAACAATACCTGGAAGGGTTCTTTTTTTAAAAAAAGCAAGCTATTTCTGAAACAACTAATTAATTCCCCAGGAAAGAATTAAATTACATTTGTTTCAGTTTGAAACAGCAAACACAGTTTATCAGTTACTAACTGTTATTCATTTAGAATTAATTAGAATTTTCCTGAAATAAACTCATGACCTGATTACTTCTGCATATGAGTCCATTTATCTACGTGTAAATTGTCCATTTATCTATGTGTAAATTGTAGGGATGGTTTGAGACACAACTGAATCAGCATAATTAAGGGGTTTTATCTGGAACCTATATGAAATCACTTCATTATATTTTATCAGTAAATGTAAATCCTGTCTGAGTAAATTATAGCACACAATTCTAGAACAGACATTGCATCCTATGAGAAATAAGGTAACTACACTCGCAGTTTAACTCATAGCTAGCAACCCCTTCCAATGTCACTATTGAAACAAAAGCTAGGGTAGGTGAGTTATTTCTAGGATAGAATGTCCAATTTGTAGGTATTATATCAGAGAATCTGTGAGACTCAAACATTCTAATTGCTATTTCCCTAATTATAGTATGGGCATTAAAATATTATAAGTTTCTTAAATTGTCTCAGAATTGATACTATCTATAAGCATTGTAACAGTATCATAACTTGATTCATAGATGCATATTGCCTATCAGGATTAGGAAGCAAGTATGGCTGCTCCTGCAAGTTATCTTTTATCGCTCCATTAGAACAGGAAGTAACCCGTTAATTGTATCAGATTAATTCTCATGGAATTGTAACCTTGCAGCAAGCAGGATGCTACAATAATTACTTAATTTCAGAAAGTATTTTCTGTCCTCACAGGATGAATAGAAGTACTTGGAACATTGCTTTTTAACAAATGGTCAGTATTCCACAGAAGTCACTATTTTTTTAGCCAAAAAGTATCTTTTTTAGCAAAAAAAGTGGACATCAACTCTAATACACAAACAGCTCCAACCCACTAGGAACAGGGAGGAACAATCAAGGACCATGTCACAGGACTTGCCACTTTCTCTCTCAGTCCTTCCACAAATACAACTCTTTCCACTAGGCAGCAAACATTCTTCCATAAGTGGAAGAATCACAAGCTGTATTTTGTAACTTATCTTGCTAAGAACTTTACCTTATAGCCATTACGCATTTGAAGAAGAGAGAGCACAAGTAAAATAAGGGAAGATAAGGTATCCCTATTTTAGTGAGAGGCAGTGATTGGTAGGATCTTGGAGATGCAATGAGATGCAAGTTTTGCCAGCCCGAAACGACCATGATAAGAATTAAAATAGAATTCTACCCAGGGCAAAATAAAGTATGGCTATAAAACTATTGGGTTTAAGCTCTTTTAAATTAACAGGAGAATTAAATTAAGCAAATTTAAAATGGCATTAAAAAAGTCTCAATACCATAAAAGCAAAAAGTTAAGACTATGTTTTACTCTCCAACTTTTGTTAATGTGTGGCAGTACAAATTCCCCTTCACGATCACCTGTAAATCATTGCTTAATAGGCTGCAGGGTTTACTAAAAGCATGTGGGAGAGGAAATTGCCTTAAATCAGAATGTTTTTTTTTGTAAAATTCACCCAAGTTTTTACTTTACCAAGAAATTGGAATTGTAAACTGACCTTTCACTCTTACTTTGACAAATGTGAAAATTAATTTACTTGCTATCACATTCTTGGGCATTTTTTAGGTGGTTAAATCTCTACACCTTCATGCTTTCCTGCCCTCTATTCACCTCTGCCATCCTCAATATATTCACTTTTTTTTTTAAGGTATAAAACTGTCTTATAATGAAGGACAATACAGTTGGGCTCTATTTACTTATATGTGTGTGTCTAGAATAGCTAAGACATTACAAAAGCAAGAAACTCACCCATTTTAGAATAAAGTTGCAATGCAATCCAATGTTTATGCCTTGCCTTATATGGCCCTCCAAGAGAGAGGAGCCCCCATATCACAGCATGTGGGAGCAGGAGCACTGAACAATGGTGAATGCACTTTATCTACCCTCTCTATTGACCTCTCCATGGACAGAAGCTGAGAAAATCTTATGACATTATTACATGTCCAACTCCACCGAAAACTTGAAACCTCACATTGGCACCTGCCACCAGAATAAATAAGCAAACACACCTGTGTCTCTAACCAAGGTTTAATAAACTAGCCTCAGCTAAACAAAGCATTAGAATAGAAAAAAGTCAATTTCCACAAGTTTTTGAAGGTTATGCTGAGGTACTATATTTAAACATCTAAGATGCATGCCACTGTAAGGATTCAATGAATTATTTTATATTAAAAGTGACTACAACTTTAAGAGTATAGATGAAATACATGTTGAGGTTAAAAAGTCTGCTGTATATGTATTGTGTTATTTTCTCTCTCATACAATTGTTTCTGTTTACAAATGATATAAAATCTAACCCTGGTACATAAATTAAAATCTGTACTTTATAATGTAGAGATGAAATGACCATAGCATCCTTAAGGACATGATCCTAAAATTCAATTCAGTAACGTTAAATCACAATTATATTTGGTTTAGAAAGAAGGACCCTAAAGATTCCACTTAAATCAAATTAAGAGCACTTAGCACTAAGGCACAATTATCACTAGCATACAATTTGAATCACTTGGAATAAAATGTTGGTTATCGCCTTAAACACAGGCAAAATTGCAACTAAATCTAAACTCAAAATTTGGATGAGTAGTTTTATACATCCCACTTAAATGCACACAGGATACATTGCATTCCTGTAGTTCATAATGTAGAGTGATAATGAATATGCATATGTGTAAGAAATTTTGTCTTAAAGTTTGAAACCAATTTAAAGCAATCTTGTTTTTTTTTTAAATCTACTGATAGAGGGGCTATTGTGCAAATTAATATTGACAGATAAAATCCTTATTCATTTTAAGAATGCCACTCCTATTGAAAACCACTTAATAGTGTAGCTTTTGAAAGAATGACATTATACAAAAATCAGAGTTCCTTAAAAATCATTTTTTTTCTTGGAAAATCAAATGCTATACTCTTAAAGCAAAGATACTTTATACAAAATTCAATCAAGCCTCATCTTCAGTGCTGCAACCTGCATAAGAACGGATCACCTCATCCTTGTTTAAATACTTCTTGGGATGAAAAACAGCTGTTTTCGTTGTTGTAGCATAAATGTTCTTTCTTAAGATAGAGCACATCAGTTTTAAATTTAGCCACTTATTTATCTCACTTATCTGGTCTATCTCAGGAAAGCAGATTTACTTATCTAACCTGAAGAAACATTTGAGTGTCTAACCTTAGCTGGAATACCTTCTTTTCTTTCAGACATTTTCTGTTTGCCATCACTTTCAGAGTCTTCAACAACTAGGTCAATTCAACATTAAATGTGTGTGTGTGTGTGTGTGTGTGTGTGTTCACTGAAGTCCTTTTTCCCAGTATATACTAGCTAGTGGGGATAGTTGTTTTATATTATTTGTAAATTTTTACTTTAATAATGGAATCAGAAATTAATTAGGTGCATCTTATTTGTACCTAATTATAGCATATTTTAAGGTTTATATTGTATTTGTAGTCAAGCTAAACTTTTAGTTCTTTGTAGTAGGACTGTATAAGTCAAGATCATGCTATGATTAATATTTTTCTTTTAAATGTATTTTATACTTATTTTTCTTATTTTTAAATTAATAATGTTTTCACTATTTCAAATTATCTAAATTCTGTAAAATATTAACTTTCTTAAATCTTACTCTTTTTTTCCCCCCCTTTGGTGCTGGGCCAGCCAAAATTGTATTGATCAGTCTGGCTGCTCTGTTTTTTAATTGTTTTGTTAGCAATAGTGTATATTGTGAATAAACTCATTCAAAATTCAGTTTTGATTATTTTGTACTTGCCCTTTGCATAAATATGGAAACACTTTTCCAGGGTATGAGTTCTATATAATAAAGCTTCATCTTTTCTGGGTAATTCTATACTGTTTTAAAATATTATATACTATTCCCAACAACACTGTATAAATGTTTCATTTGCTTTCATCCTCATCACCCTCATCTGTTACTGTCAAACTTTTACCAATCTGGTGGATATATAATTGTATCTTACTTTTGTTTTATTTTTCATTTTCTTGATTTTTGATAATGTTGAGTTCCTTTTCATTAGCTATTAGTATGCAAACCTATAGAGAATGAAAAGAGACAGCCTACTAGAATACTGGTATCAGGCACATATTATATCAGTGTACACATGTAGATAAAACAAATGAGATTACATATTGATTATAATAAAGAATTTATACTATTAAGGGATTGGTCTAAACTTTGACCATTTTTTAAAACTCATTTAACCAGCTTTTTTCTTATTAAATTTTTGGTTATATACTATTAACCTATAGATCTATGAATCCAGAATATTAGTCATTGGCAGTGATGGGTGCTGCTTATATATTGGTTATATACATCTTTTTCATTCTTCTGTATCTTTTGATATGATTATACACAAATTTAGCAAATATCCTGTAAAGTTAGTATATATTTACAGCGACAAATTTACTCCATTTTTTCAACACTAATATAATATATGCCTTATTCTGATATGCTTGTTCTTTACATTATCCAGGATTTACAAAGTCTACCCTTTGTATGTTTAACATGTTTTCAGTGTGTGTGTGTTTTGATAATTGGATTTGAAATATTGAGCTGAATGGGATTGTAAAGGGCATTCAACTTAATATTGCTCTATCATTCACTTTTTATTTACATGCCTCAGTATTTAGGGAAACTTAAAAATATGCAGATTCAGGAGTCTCACACAACACACATGCACATACACTTACTTTTTCTTATTTAAGTTAAAGATACGTTGGGTGACCCAAACTGCTTATTTTAAATATATGTTACATGGTCTACCACAAATGACTTAATGAAGGGCAATCATTCATACAGATATTCATATATCAATGTTCCTTTGGCTCTCATTTTTCTCCTATTTCTCCTTTCTCTTAATCTGATGTTTACAACCTTTACTTACAGTTATTTACTTTTAGGAATTCTCAAAAATATCTATTCTCTTTATCATAACAGAAATGTAGCAGATATAGTGTTGACCACAGAATTATATTTCTCAACCTTCCTTATAGTCAGAGATGATGCTCTAATTTTTTTTAAGATTTATTTATTTATTTGGACAGAACTGGGGTATAGGCCAGAGATGCGGAGGGTGAGAGGATTCACCAGAGACAGAGCAGGGAACAGAACAGGCAGATCAACGAAGTACACTGCTGAGGGGAGCAGCGGGCGGGTCAGGAGAGGTCTGCCTCGCCATGTGGTCGCCTCCGGGGCAGGCGGGGATCGAACTCATGCGGAAGTGGCTTTAGATTCTCAATGCTGTGCTTTAACCCGCTGCGCCACCAGGGAGGGCCGATGCTCTAATTTTTAATGGGGTGTGAGCAGAAGTGATGTTTTCTAACTCAAGATCTGGTGCTTAATATGCTTTGAGGATTTCTCTGAAGGACATGGAACTCTTTCTTTCTGTCTGGCTAAAAAAAGAATCCTAGATGACTACGTTACATATGACCAACAAGCAGAGCTGTACAACTGACATTTCTGGCTCTATATGAACTGTTGAATAAAAGATAATTGAAGGTATGTGATTCTAAGGTATTCTCATATATTAGAAATACAGCATTAACTGCTGTTTGAATATTGGTAATAAAATAAAACAGACTTTTTTTCAATTTCCTCACTACATGATCTATCTATGAATATGCATGCTTACTGTAACTTCAAATAACAGAAAACCACAGTGTTTGGAAGAAAAAAAATAGCAAATGATATACATTGGACCTAGAATTCATTGACTAGAAAACAAATGCTTGTATGAACTCATACATATGTGTCTGTATAGATATAGATAGATATACTTTAACTTAAAATGCAGATACCAAAATAAGGAGGGAGTGCACAGGACTATGGTGATGGCACATGGGTGAATTGGTGATGGGAAGTCCATGGGGATTATAACTGAGATGGAAAAAGGCACAAAATGATGTAAAAATAAAGTATTATAGTAAATTAAAAAAAGAAAAAGAAAAGGTGATACCATTGTCTGATATCTTTCAGAGAATCATACCAAATGAAAAAGAGAATACAGTTATTTGCAACAGTGACTTTTTTTCCCCTTCAAGGTTTAAGTGGTATTTGACTGATGGGAAATTTAAAACTGTGCCATAGACTCTATTGAATAAGAAGTTGATGACTAGAAAATGCAGTTGTTAAATGTCACATTACTGTCTTCTGACAATCTTCTGTCTTCTGGAGCAAGCTTTATAACCTTGCCTCACTTGTAAAACAATTTAATAGAATGATTATAAGTGTGTTAATCTTAACATAAAGGATTTTAGGTTACTTTTCAAAAATTGAAGAAAGCCTCAAGAACTTTAGTAGCAAAATGCAATAAAAAGTTATAAAACATTGGTGAAATATGTTACTCCAAATAGTTTGACATTAAATGTTTTATTGAAAAAAATTTATTGAAATTTTGCTGGGAATAATTTATGGATTCAAATTAAATGAGAAAGCTTTTTCATGTAAGAAAATAACCTACAGCTGTCTTCATATTCTTCCATCAAGCTGTCATTGAAAGGTTACTGGCATCTTTCTACTTTACTTCAATGTATGACCAGTGGAGCTACTGAGTTTTAGTAACATTAAATTAAAAACCCTATAAAACATTACTCTTTAGAATGCTGATATTTCTCATTCATGTATAAGAATAAGTACAAGAATATGTATGTGTAAAGAGTTAGTAAAAATTTAGAAGGCTGCTTCATATATTATTTTCTCTCAAAGCTACAGCATATTCTTAATCTCCAGTGTTTTCAATGTTTTTGGGTATCTGAAGTTACAAATACTTTAAACAGTCTAAATGTAAATTACTTGAATATCTCTATTTTCCTGAAAAATACATGTACATTAAAAGTTATCAATATCTTAAAGTGTTCTTTTTTTGAATGATGATTTTGTATTATTTAGACATATTTAAATGAGTATAAAATGGTATCTTAGTGTAGTTTTAAATTGTACTTTGATGGTTAATAGTGTTGAAACACTTTTATGAACTATCAACCACTCATTTGTCACCACTGTGAAATGTTCCATGTTTGTGAAGTTTAAGTCCTCTGCCATTTAAAGTAATGGGTGGCTCATTTCTTTTGCTACTGATTTATATACTTTTTCAAAATATATTCTGTATACATCCTTTTCAGATATATGTTTTGTTTACATTTTCTCTCACTCTGTGCCTTGTCTTTTTTATATTTGTATCCATGTCTATTTTAAAATATATTAGTAATAGTATAATGAAGTTACGGCAAATCTCGTTTCAACTATAAACACACAATTTTTGCCTATACTCTGATACTCACACATGCTGGATTCTTTTGAAGCAAATTTTGTGTATGTTATAACTTCATCTATAAATATGTTAATGCTAATCTTTAAAATGTAAAAACTCATTTGTTAATGCTCATGTCATACCAATGTAGTTGGCTATTTGAATCAAAGTCAAAATGTTTATAAGGAATAAACTTTCAATTTCATTTGTTTCTCTTTTATTTTATATTTTGATCTTATATCTACAAGCTTTAAAAGTCACAAACACTGTCTTAAAAACTAAGAATTTCATAAGACTATGGTTGACTTTTAGCTTTTGAAAAAAATGATGTTACTGTAACATAGAATTAATCCAAAAGAATATGAAATCAGAATGCCAAAGGTTGATCACTTTTTTGAATTAAGAATTTTTATGAAATCGCCATTCTAATCAACAATAGCATATTAACCTTCTTAGAAACTCCTTCATGGCTCTCTAGTGAGATATATTCTCATCCCCAAATCTAAACAAACTTCTGGATTCTGATACAGATGTGAAATACAAATATTTTAATTTAAAATTATATTCATAAAAACATAATTTAATTGATCTGTGACTGGTATATATCCCTCAAAATTAGGCTTTTGAGATTTATGTAGATTATTTTATACAATGATAAACTTTTTCAGTCGCTGCTAAATTGTATTCCACTAAACATGTTACATTAATATATCTATTTATCTCAGTTGTCTACTTGATAAGCCTTTTAATTGTTTGGAGATATCCCACTAAGTATTGCACTTCTGTGCAATAATCTCACTAAATAATTGTCTGTAAATATTCCCACTAAGAAAATACATGGATATATATTTGGTATAATTATTTCCATTTTTGTGATGGCTGTATTCCTAAAAGTAAAAATCTTAAGTCATAGTGTTTGCATTTCCAACTTTAATAGATATATATGGACCTTTTCCACAGCAATTACACCAGTTTGTATTCCTATAAGCAGTATTTTGAGAATTTCAGTTAATCTTAATTATTGCCCAAAAATAATATTACTAGATTATCAACATTTTTATTTCTATATTACCACTGCATCTGGGTTTATTTAAACTTTTCTATGATTATTAATATTGAGAAAATTTCATTTATGCATTGGCCATTTGTGAATCAATTAGCATATTAATACTACTCAGCTTTTATTTTGGAAAACACAGTTGAGTCATGGATTTTCACAAATTGCAAATAGCAACTAGTTAACTCCTTTTTTATGCTATTGATAGACTTTGGTAATAATTACCTAGACTCATTATTCTATCAGATATTGGTAAAACAGTAATGCTCACAACTATTTATATTTCACTTTTAGTTGGAATATCTCTTTAGTGAAGTAAATTATTTCTTTATCCACTGGTATTCAAAAAATCTGCCATTTGTATTTTTGGATAAAAAGATGTTAAATTCTCAAATGCTGACTACCTTGGGAGTCCTGAATTCCCATTCACATCTCATTAGGCCCCAAAATATGAAAATGTTACCTTCCTCTAACATCTTGCAAAAGGAATTCATTCAATTTTGAACTGTCAGTTTGTGGGTTATATGAAAAGTATATAAAAAAAAGTGGACTAATGACTTGTGCTGTACAGTACTGTCTACCTGGGTAAATATGTTGTATGCATGCTGTTGTTGGCTGGTATGTTCTATATCTTTTATTGAATGCTTAAAATGTTGAAAGAAAGTTCATGGCCAACTATATTTTAGATATTTTATCTTAATATCAACTGCAATTAATTATGAAATTAGATACACAATCTAAAGATCTGGTTTTCAATCGAATTATAGAGAGAAGATAAATATTTTTAGATGAAACCATGAAAATACAGAGAGAAGTAAGTAACAATGTAAAAACCATAAATAAATTTGACTGTGTTATAATTTTTTAGCATTATAAATTGGAGAATACTAACATAAAACAAGAGGAGGATTGTGGCCAGCAGGCTGTGAAAGCATACATTTGTACAGAAGTCACCACCTCCCAACTAATATAAAGTTGAAAAATTACTTTATCTCATGATTCTTAGCTATTTTTTCCCAAATATTTGAAAGAATGAGTAAAACAAAAAACAAAAAAATGACAAGAACACATGCAAACTCCCAAAGGATTAAGAAACCAAATGAGGGCCTCTCTTGTGGCACAGCAGTTAAAGATACAGCACTATCAAATTATTGCCACCCACTGCATCATGAGTTTGATTCCTGGCCAGCAAGCTAACCCACATGGATGTAGCAGACCTCTCCTGTCTCACCCATTACTCCCCTCAGGAGTGTATTTCAGTAGATCCCCAGTTCTGCTTCCCACTTTATGTCTGGTGAATCATCTCAGTTCCCGTACTTCTGACCTATAACCCCATACTGTATGCATAAATAAGTACATTTATTTATTTTTAATACCAAGGTCTTACATTAAAAAAACATATTTATTTATGCATACAAGAACTAGGGTACATGCCAGAGTTGTGGGAGGTGGGGCTGAAAGGATTCACCAAAGACAGAGTGGGGAACAGAACAAGCAGACTGAAATACACTGACTGGTTAGGGAAGCAGTGGTGAGACAGGAAAGGTCTGCTGTGCCATGTACATCACCTCCCTTCCTGGGGCTCAAGCTCATGCTGTAATGACTGTAACTAGCTTTGTAGTGCTGCACTTTAACCCCTTGCACCATTAGGGAGGGTCCAATAAGTAAATCACAAAAAAATAAATAAATAAGTAATTAAAAAAAAACTTTATCAGTACTTCACTAAAGTGGATATTCAAGAGCCTAAGAGGATAATATTCAGACTGATGATGACTGTGTTCAGAATGACAAAATTCTAAACTTTATTAGTCATCAGAGAATTTCCTATTAATAAAAAATATCATATCATTATGGATTAATGAGAATAGATAAAATGGTGAAGATATGAAGTATCTTGAATTCATATACTGTAAAACTGCATGACCCCCTATGGGGGCTACCTTGCCAATACAAATTAATGTTAAATATACATGTCTTATAATCTAGTCTTTTTTTCCTACCTATATATCCATCAAAAGTGCATACAAATATCCACTAAGAGAAATGAACATCTTTCTAATAGATACAAATGAGAAATAAAATGTACAGCATCACATTTATCAATTCTAAAGTTGACTATTTGTCATACAGTAATTGTGGTACATTCACACAAAGAGCTACTTGGCAACAAAACTGAGTCAGTCCCTCCTACATAGAAAATCTGGACAGATTCTTATGAATGAAAAATGGAACAAACAAGGCTACTCACAAAAGGTATGATTCATGATTCAATGTATTTCAACTCCCCAGACAGGGAAGACAACTTTATTAAAATTGAAGACACTGATTATTCTTGGATTAAAAAATGACAGGAGGCACCATGGATGGAGCTGGAAAAGATTGTGCTTAGTGAAATAAGCCAGAAAGAAAAAGAATTATGCCACATGGTTTCACTCATAGCAGGAGTGTAAGGAATTGGGTAGGGGGGGAATACACACACACACACACACACACACACATGCGTATATATATATATATATATATAATAATTGTAGTAAAGTAAAAAAGAACATCAACTGACAACTATAAACCAGAGACATTCTATGGGGGAAGAGAAGGGGACAACATCACAGGACTATGGTGATGGCACATGTGGTAGCGGGAAGTCCACAGGGCTACAACCTAGAAGAAAAAAATGTATAAAATGAAAAATAATGTAAAAAAACATATTTATAGGCCCTCCCTGGTGGCGCAGCGGGTTAAAGCACAGCGCTGAGAATCTGAAGCCGCTTCCGCATGAGTTCGATCCCTGCCTGCCGCCTGCCCCGGAGGAGACCACATGGCGAGCCAGACCTCTCCTAGCCCGCCCGCTGCTTCCCTCAGCAGTGTACTTCGTAGATCTGCCTGTTCTGCTCCCCACTCTGTCTCTGGTGAAGCCTCTCACCGCCCCTGAGCCTCTGACCTGTACCCCAGTTCTGTATGCACAATAATAAAAAAAAAACAAAAAACATATTTATAAAATTTTAAAAAATGACCAGGAGAGGTTATGACGGAAGTTTTTGAGGCTACACTCTTCTTTCTTTGAGTACTGGTTAAATAAAGTGTTTACTTTGTGAAAAGTCATGTAACATGCATATTGATTTTGATATGGAAGCTAGAGTAATTAAAATATTTACTTAAAAGAAACAGAACTCTGTTTACAATGATCAAGTTTGCACAATGTTACTGTTTTCTCCTTTCTTTCATACATATATATTATTTCATCATGAAATTTTAAATAGATTTTTTGTAGTTGTGTTCTTGATGATAGCTTAAATTGTCCTTTAAATTATTATGCATTCTTTCACATTTTAAAAAATTCGGCATCAAATTTAGAAAGATTATAGTTAACACATTTACCACTAAACTGCAAATTATTAATAACAAACCCACATACAGATCTGACATACATAGGTACATAAACAGAGTTTTGGAAAATGTCTGACATACCAAATGGTATCAACAATTCCAAACAAATATATTTCAAGAAAACAAACGTGTTTCTACATATCTAATTCCTTGTGCATTTGTTTCTGATCATTGAGTATATAATTCTACAAATTTTATAGCAAAAAGAGTATAAATCATTAATAACTTTCTTCTCTGGTTATAAAATAGTGAACATTAAAAACTTGCATAAGAGACTATAATAATGTTTTATTGTTTAGAATATATTTCTGAAGTTGAAGAAACTGTAAAATCAAGGTCAATGTAGTCATCTTTGTTTTTAATATCTGAAGACATTAAATTTCTTCAAGAATGAAAATTATTTTAAAGATTTATACACTCATCATGATGATTTAACCATCAACAATGCTAACTCATACAAAAATATACTCCAACTATCAAAGTTCTCACTTTGATCAGTGTAACAATTTGTATTTATGCAGTTATACATGTGTGTAAGACAGTTGTATACTCATAAGTGAGAGACACGCATATTTGTATAATTAGATTGTTTAAACATCTAATTATAGATGTTTAAGATGAAAAATTTTGCATGTTTTTGAACTCAGCAGCTGTTGAGTCATAATATATGTGTACTTTCCTCTGTTGCTGAATGTGTGTTTGCTTAATATTTTTGTGAAAATAATCTATATATTTTTATTTGTGACAATACTAAGTTAAGTCTTCTTAATGTATGATATTACTTATAAAATATGCCACAATATAATATCAGTTATCAAATGTGACCCTGCTGTCTTACAATTTGGTTTTCTTTTCTATTATTAATCTACCATGAAAATTTGCCATGAAAGTCACCAAGATTAACCACACCCTGTTTTACTGTTACAAACTATTTCAATGATTTGTGTCCCAACCTATTTCTTTTATTCCTTCTTCTTTGTGCTTTTTTATTGGGTGTACTTCATTATTTATTTATATTTTTAGAGTTTCACACTAAGTTATTACAAGTTAGAAAACACAGATAAATTGTTCTTTCAGAAAATCATAACTACATCCTCAGACATTAAGTATGTACTTGCAGTGCATTAGTGATATACATCATTAATGTTATCAATTACACATTAAAACAAAGTATCAAGTTTCAAATATCAAGCTACATAGATCAATGATATATTAAATATTAAAAATTTGTTAAATTTAGTAGCAGAAATCTACTACTCACTTTCACAGGAAATATTTGAAGGAAAAGAAAAAAAATCACAAATCATGTGGAAAATATTTGATAAATAACATACAGACAGTATGGGGGAAATAAAGATTATAGAAACTGAGTGATAATTAATTGCTTTATGAACAGTAAGAAAATACCCCTGTCTTTTAAGGACTAGTTAGTAGGTTAAAGGTCAAGTTGCACCTTGCGCAAGATAAAAACATTATTTTACTCAAAATATTTATCATCCAGCATCCTATTCTTCTGTCTGTTAAATTGTGTCCCAAAAATTTTAACATAAAGAGTTTTTTCTTTAGAAAATATTAAAGGCATGTGCTTTGTTCTACATACATTAGAAGTAAACTTTCAAATAGATATTTACTGCTTTTTAAATGGATGTTCACTAAAAAACACACACTGATCTATATAGGGTATTAATCATTGTTAATACTATCAAGACTAATTAATAAAAATTCAACAATCAATAGTGCAAATATAGAATAATAGAACAAATATAACTGTTAGTAAACAAAACCTAAGCAAAACACCAACAACTGGTACTTTCAATGATTAAAATGAGATCTAGAATGTTGGTCATGGTTTTTGGGGTTTTAATTACTTGTAGTACTAAAATATACAAGTATTTTGATTCTTGTTTTGTCACCTAATTGCTCTAAATTTCTCATACATTTGTAATTCTGGTAAGGGAACAGATTTATGGAAGGCACAACACAATACTCATTAAAAATATATATATATGTCATATATAGCGCATATATATAACTATACATATGTATACACACATGTGGAATGTTGAAGGGCAATATTTTTTGCTAAGTATCCAAATTATAATTGATTGAAAGTGCAAAACAGTAACTAATAATACGTGGCGTGAACAACTATCACACATGCATGCAACTTTCCTAGGAACTAGGTGCTATACCAAAGCCAAGGTAAGAGAAGAAAACAAACTTGAATTAGGTATTAGCAGTGAAGCAAATCTATTGACTTGTCATAATTTATTCTAAAATCTGCACTCCAAAACTTTTCCAAAGTTATTCTTCCTATTCATTGATTTCACTGTTTCCCCAAATACCCATTACCTTCCTTCATGTCTTAGTTTTGATGCTAACAACTATAATTCCATAGCACATTCATATATTTAATACTGTGGATATACTCTTAACTTGGTGTTATATCTGGCAACATTTTAATGCTGGATAAAACAGTCTATTTTCTTTTCCAAAACCTCTCAATGCCCCTGTACCTCTGGCCTGCACCCCAGTTCTGTATGCACAAGTAAAACCTTTTAAAAAGTAGAATATACCCTGAATATATTTCAGTGGATAAAAATCTGAAAAATAAAGGTTTGGAAAGTTTTACTTCAACTTTCCTTTCCCTAGAGAAGGGGAACTGAGTAGAAAAAAAATAGTTGCCTTTGAAAAGTTGCTGAAAGACACTTATCAGGGATATTCTTTTTCAAAATGTCTGCAGGGTTATCCATTTTATTACTGATGATATAGTATGTTTTAGAAAAGAAAGGAGGGGGAAAAAAGGTATGTTTGTTCTCATCTGGGTAAATCCAGTGGAGCGTAAGTCAACTAATATTTGAGAGATGACAAAGTAAAGAGATGGCCTCAAAAATATGACATTTCTGTCATAACATATTATATCAGTCAATGACTCAAAGACTTTACTGTTAAAAAATCTCTTCAGATTTTGTGGTTCAGTGGGTTAGGCCCAAGCCCTCATCACCACTCTGGCACTGGCCACCTCTCGACTGTGTAAGGAAAATTTTCATTGCCCTCGGCAGCAAAGCTTTGAGGTTCTGCAAACTCCTAGCAATAGTGCAGAGTCTTTATATACCTGCTGGATCTTTGTTGTGTTTGACATAGACCCTAAATTTTCTGAGATTAGCTCACAAGTATTACAGTTGTGTCTGTGACAGGAACTTTCTTCTAAGTTTTATGTGCAGGAAACTTAATAATTTGGCAATATGGCAGAGTCAAAAATAGGTTTTTATAATTTTAATTGAACTACAAAAGCAGTGAATATCTATGTATTTTCTACAGTGAAACTTTGTGTCCTTAAATGGTTTATTACCAAAAACTTTTATCACAAAAAACCCTTGATGTTAGCCCAATATAAAAGTTAACTATTTAAAAATTAACATGCTAAATAACTATTAAAATATAAAACAGACTTCTGCCACATTATTAGAGTCACAATTATTCTTCCAAAAGAAATTATGCAAAAGTGCCTTCAGAAGAAAAGTGATTTTTTCCCCTTAACTGGCATTTCAAAGTTAAATGTGACATTTTAGAAAGAAATAAATATGTTAAATTTTGATATTCTTATTTATTATAATCTTAGGTAACATTTTTCCCACATTAACTAAGTATTTGAGTGTAAAATGCACAGATAGTCATTGTTTCCTTTAAACAGCATTATGCTAATATTAACACTATCCTGAATATAATATTTCTTATTTATTATACATTATATGTGACACTTTAGCTGTTGCCTCAGGATTTAAAAAAAAAATAAATAATTCATGGGCCCATTGTAAGAGGTATAGAATCAATAAAAGCTACAAATGCTTAGACTAAAGCCTGCAAGATGTTTCATATTTATGAAGTTTATGTCAATAACATTTGCTTAAACTCTAAGGGGAAAAAAAAAGAGTTATTTTAAGATGTAGATGTTTTATACAAATAGAAAAAGTGCATTTTTGCATTTCCTGATTGCCTAATTTAATAATATGTATCAAGCAGAGGAGTACATAGGTAGATTTTCTAAAGATAAAATATTTAAAAGACATAAGAGATGTTCATTTGGATGTTTCTGATGAAATTTTACAATGTTTTAAAAAATAAACTAGGAAAAATATGACTGTGTGACAGTGACTGCATTTGTAATAGGACAAGTTTTGCTGTATATCATTAAATCATGATAGTTGATCAATAGTCTCACTAAAATGCAAATGGCAGTTGGGCATTAATTAGTCCATTTTATTGTCAAGTTGTAAATATTCAGTGCCTCCTGTATTATACTAATACCTTTAGGTATTCAAATTAAACTATAAAAGTCATCTTTCCCATTTTTTGTGGAATTGTCCCCTTTTTATTATTTTAATTTTTTTTCTAAACTATCTTTGCTCACTCTTTTTTTTTTTTTTTAAAGATTTATTTATTTGTACATACAGAACTGGGGTACAGGCCAGAGGTTCAGGAGTGGTAAGAAGATTCACCAGAGACAGAGTGGGGAGCAGAACAGGCAGATGGACGAAGTACACTGCTGAGGGGAGCAGCGGGTGGGTCAGGAGAGGTCTGCCACGCCATGTGGTCACCTCCGGGGCAGGCGGGAATCAAACTCATGTGGAAGTGGCTTTAGCTTCTCAGTGCAGTGCTTTAACCCACTGCGCCACCAGGGAGTGCCCTCTTTGCTCACTCTTAAACACAGTTTAGCATATTCAATATGCCACAAGAAAAATTTTTAAATTGCTAATTTTAAGATTTCCTTTATGCTATTTTTAAGCAGACCTCATATATGATATATTTACAGTATATTAGTCACTACTCTTGTCTCATTGTAACAAAATCTGGTTATGATACATTAACACTGCATTGTTTTCATTCTAGTCTATTCAGTTAGTTCAGTAATACATTTGTTGGCGTATTCATTCATCAACCATTTACGTGAGTACCTACTTTCATTTTTCCTGCGACCTTATTTCTGAAACTGAATTTTAACAAAATAATTGGAACTTTACCTTTGCTTTGCTTCATTTTGATTTTCAGAAACAAATGTACTTTTTTTTTTTTTAATAATGAGTCCTAAAATTCAGTTTAATTCATGGGAAGCACATACAAAAGGTATATAGATCAAATTTACTTTTTGAGAATCAATGCCCAAACAAAATCCCTCAGATTTTAACATGAGAAGCTATATTCTTCAGCTTTTCACCTCTCTCAGTGAAGAGTTATTCATATGGATGTGGGCTGAACAGATGTCTTCAGTGTCCAAGATTTACCTTAATTGTATGTACTATCCAAGCAAATGTTTAAAATCAGCCTACATTTATTGACCATTAACTATAGCAGTCATTAGTCTCCAGTTTTTTTCTCTTTAATTTGAAACATCATTTCTTGGGCTAAGTACTGTTCTTAATCATAACTTTTGCAAATAAGATCAAGACTCAAATGATGAAGCTTTCTCCTCACAGAAAATTAATGTTGTGATATACTAGTCATAATATGCTAAGCATTTAAGAAAAAAATTGGTTCCTCCCTTGTGGTGCAGGGGTTACAAACAGATCCACCAAGCTATCTGTAGCCACAGCAGTATGCATTTGAGCCCAGGCAGTGAGGGAAGATGCCCCATGTGGGACAACAGACCTCTCCTCTCTAGCTTGCTGCTCCTCTCAGCAGTATACTTCAGTACTATCTTTAAGAGCATGAATTGGGAACATTAACCCAAAAGAAAGACTCAGCTATTCTTTTTAGTATCTAGGCTTTACTGTAGCCAAATTGTAATATAATGCTTACAAACTAAATTTTTGTGAGGGAAACTTAAGCTTACTATGAAATGAATTCACTAATATGGATGGAAAATGAAAATGTTAATAGATATAAGTAGATACTACCAAAACAATGGAAATTATTCTTTCACTTTATAAAGAAAATGTAGTAACATATATAAAGTCAAGTTATAAATTAGCTATATAGGCAAGATGGGAAAAATTATTTTTATAGGTTTCCAAAGAAAATACATATTTTGTTCAATGAACATTGCTTAATACTAAACTATGGCCATGTTGAAATGAAATAAATTGTACACAAAAAGAACAAAATGAATTTAGTTTATATTACTTATGTGTGTGTCAGGAGATAGATTGGTTCATTAGATAAACTTTAAGATCCATTTCACTCTAACATACTGTAATTCTAGGTAAACCCTGATCTTGTTATTACATGAACTTGTTTTTCTTTAATATTTATCTTGATTAATAAACTGGCCATTCCATTTTGAGTACTGATGGGTGTTGGCAGAACTATTTTGAATAGATATATCAGAAACTTACTCCAATTTGGAATTTATTGTCAGCATATAACGACACTTAACTGCAGGAAACAGAGTGAAACCTCACCAATAACAGGAATCAAGAACTCTTAAGTCAGAAGAAGAGATTGCTCTCTTCTAATTTTGGGTGACAGAGTGTTTTTGATTTGCATTTTTCCACTTACATACTTCATTCTTTTTCCTTACACATGGATTATTTTGGATTTTAGTAAATAAGTCATCTTAGACAAACTTTGTCACTCCAACCACTTAAATGCCTCACACATTAAATGGAATTTCTCTGTCCCAAATTAAAACTCATGGGCGGATATTGAGGATTGGCGTATTCAGTGAAGTGTCTAGATAAATCACCTGCAAGTAGGGCAAATCTCATAATACAACCTAACTGCTAGCAAACATACCTTTTCGCAGGGCATAAATTTTTGTCAAAAGTTAGTGTATTCTTAGAAGATGTTATAAAATTTACCCGATAAGTTATGAGATTTCAAAAAGGATAGGTGGTTGAATGTTATATTTTTCAAGTAGAGAATATAACCTTAAAATAGTGGAGAAAATTGTGATATCTGGTAGTGGATATCTATGGAAACAATAACCAATTTATTTCTACTGTATTTTCTTTTTTAATAATGAGTTTTGTATCCATCTACAGAAGACACATCCAGTAAAAATGTATCCCAAGTAGTTATACACATGTTCACTAGACAGTTTTAAAACCTCAATATCTCTGACTAATTAAATGTCTCTCTGAGATAGCCAGCAGCAGAGGTTCTCATGATGACGCTAACGACCTGTGAAATCTAAGCAGCTCAGAAGTTCTAAGAGCATGAATTAAGTGCATGTAACCATAAAATAAAAAATCAGCCATCCTTTTTTAGCATTTAGGGTTTACTATAGCCAAATCGCAATATAACACTTGCCAACTAAATTTTTGTGAGGAAAATGTAAGCTTATTGTGAAATGAATTTTAAAGTAGATGTAAAATGAATTAGCTAAAATGTATGAACAACAGAAATGTTAATAGATATATAAATGCATGCTGCTAAAACAATGTTAATGGGCAAAAAGTAAGGCATTTGTAAGAAAAGTTATAGCAACTATGAAAATGGAGAAAATAAAGACAAAAAGATGCTCATAAAGCAAATGGATTAACTTCCTATTTCCGTCTAACATACATAAAGCATTTGGAAATGTCAGAGATAAAAATAAAGAAGGTATCATAAATGAAAAAGCATATGAAATCTATGAGAAAATAGAAGCTGTTTTGAAAATGCAGTATGATAATATAGTTTTCCCTTATCTAAGCAAGAGACTGATACCTCTATTGCAACAACATTTATTAGTTTATAAAGTGTGGTCAGATATGGGGTCTGTGTTCTCACTTGAAATAGCACAAACAGTAGGTAAATGTGTATCAAGACATAGATCACAAGGGCTTAGATGTTGGTTGGTTAAAACTGGGGTCAGAATTTATAATCTGTTATCTCTGTGTAAAGTTGAATACAATTTCCTTTTGGAATTATAATTTAGCTAATGCCTATTTTTTGAAAACATGACAAATTTTTGAGAATAGACACATTAAACTTCCCTTTAAAGTGACTATCATTTTATAATGTCAGGTCATATACTCATATTATCTGTCACTGCAAATTTAATTGGTAAATAAAATATGTATTTTATGAGAATTATCTCACCTTTTTTGATGAACTTGGTAGTTTAATGTGAAGAAACAGTTGCAAATATTTTATTTCTTAGTGTTTTTGCATCATTCAGATATACATCTAGAATTATATGGTACACCTAGAATTATAACTTTTTAATAATTTGAAACACTTTACATTCTCTTCTATAGGGTCTAGACCTGTTCATAGGCCCACCAACAAGGTACAAGGATTTTGTTGTCTACACATTTGTGCCAATAATTTTCATTCTAGATTTTTTTCATAGGTGAGATGAGATGATATGTAGCCTATATGAAAGACTAGAAATTCAATAGGGAATGACTTCCTTTAAAATGAATTGCAAAACCCATTATAACTCTAGGGTTCTCCCACCCACCTCTTTAACTATATATAAAGATAATGTATCCTATAAATCAGGGAAATTAAAAAGGTACACAAAATTTAAAGAGACACTGATGATTTACAAAAGGAGAAATAAACAGCTCACAGTGTAGTTGAGCATTGAATAAATGGCTGAGATACAGAAGCCATGTAGCTACTAGAATGTAGAATGAGAGACAGTCTTAGAAAAATTCAACAAGTACCCTATGATGTTTGATACTGAGTTGGAGAGTGGTGCCTGATAAGTCTGAAGGAAAAGGCTGAACTTTAATATCCCTAAGTGTCAAGGTACTACAGAGAATATGGAGATGCTTTCTAAAGGGTACATGAGATTTTATGCCTGAATTCCATGGCATGAAAGGTAACCTAGTTAAAATTTTCATGAAAAGGTATTGCTCAAGAGAAAGACCTACTGCATAAGGAAATGACTATCACTTTGTGAAAGCTGAAAGATTGTTACAAGGACAAGAATCACTTGGAATATGCGTTGCCTGTGTTGGAAAGTAGTTAGAAGGTCTAGAGGGATCACCATTTTAATTATCTCTGAAAGAACCATCTCATATTCTTCAAAGAGTCAATAACTATAAAATGTATTTTACTCAAGCAAAGAAAAACTAGAAAATTAAAAAAAAAATTACTAGACCTTATCCTAAGGTTCCTACTCTGAAAGCTCTCCATTTTGGTCCTGTCCTGGAGGAGCTAAAAGGAACAGATAAAAACTAAGCCCTAGAAGTAAAGAGGTGAGTGAAAGAATAGATCATGTCCTCATTTAACTAAGACTCTCAATGAGCCCTGATTAGGCATGAGAGCACTGAGGAAGTAGGGAAGACTAACTTTTTCAATTTAATGAGAGAGTAAAATTTAACATTAGATAGGATGGTGGATTTTAATATATGAAAATCAGACTACTTTTAAAGATTTGCTTTCATCATAAGTTCCTTCAATGGATATTTTACTCTAAGCCTCAATTGAGTACTCTAGTAGTTATTGGAATATCCATGTGTTGTTGTTTAGCAAGACAAAATTTAATATTACTACTGCAGTCATTAGTACTGTTCGTTTAGTACTGTTCAACAAAAATTTTGGCTTTCTACCTCCCCCAAAATGTGCTTGGGTCAAAGTTGTATGTATATTAGTGATGTGTAGCACATTGGGCAGAAGATTTAATAGACTGATTATAATTCATAACATTTATTCACTTCTTCAATCGAGGATAAATGTGTTGAAATGATGCATAGGACTGCCTGGGTCTCCATGTCACTTGCTGTGAATAGAGTTTAGAATGAGGCATATGTCATTAGCATTCTTTACAATATTTATTCATTTTATCCTCTCAGGTGTCAATGTTAACACCTATATTCTTTCAGTATTTTCAAAATTTATTATAATATAATCTTTATTCTTCCATTCATTTGTTATGTTACAATTTTCTTTTGTCAATATCCATGATTCCTTTATCAAATATGGCTTATAAGTCACATACTCTGTAATCAAAATTAATGAAATAATATTCCATGTATGGGTACTTTTGTTCTAAGGAAATATTTGTACTCATAATTAGTTTCATTGGTTATTTAAATGAGATGAAGTTTCAAAAAATAAAAACTTTAATAAAATAATTAAAAAAAGTAGTAACAATGGCATCCTTTATAGTGGAAGTAGATTAATTTCTGTAAAGGCTGATAAAATAGCTGTAGTTGCAAGGCTTTTTTTTTTTAAATATTTATTTCAAATGCCTGTAAGTGTATTTATATGTAGGTTTGTACATATGTATACATATCTGTATGTACCTGTGTCACCTAAGTGTGTTTTAGATAAATTAAAAAGCATTTTAACACTGGAGAAGCATAATTAAAAAGAAAACTTACAACCAACCCAGGAAACCTCTCTACAAATATATGGAAAAAAATTCTAGTGCTGTATTAAAATAAAACTGAAATATGAAGCACATGACAGGCAACCTGCTAAGAAATTGAAAAGACAGAAATCTTTCTTTTCTATACAACAAGGCAGATACTCCTCATTACACACATGCCGTCAAGACAAGCAGTAACTATTCTTCACGTCAGAAGACTTGACAACACCATTTGTCATATATGATTCATCCTTCTACATTCTTGCTAATTGGCCTGGTCCAGAGGGGTATACACACACACGCATATATCTACACACACACACTTATGTTACATCCTTATGATAAGGGGTAGAGCTGGTTCACTTACTGAAGTTAGAAATCTATTCTCTAGAAAATGGGTAGAATGGGTTGCTACCTTCTTTAATACTTTCAATGAGTACCTTCGTAGGCCCTTAAAGAAAAGAGTAGTCTGATTTACAAAACAGACATAACTCTTATTTTGTCTTTTAAAAGTTTTCATGCACTTCAAAGGTATAGTAAAAGAAAATAAAATTACATGTTTTCTAAATAAATTCTTAAAGAAAAGGGGCAAAGAACAGGGGGGCTGTTCTCTTATTTTCAACAAGGAGTTAAGCTTATTATTTTATTAATATTTGCCCATACAGTGCCTGTGTAGGAACTTTCCTAGTCATTGCACTTGCTACAGAAATAATAGTCCACTATCCTGCTTTACTTTCAGAAAAATAAAGCATCTTTTTTCTTCTAGTATTTTAAGCTCCCAGAAAAAAAAATAACTTTAGAAAACTTAATTTAGGATAGTCTTTGAAATGTCTTTGTTTTTTGCAGTTTTTGTCATGGTGTTTCAGCAATTGTGCTTTCAAATACATGATTAAAACATAACAAAACAATACCTCTCTAAGCTATATACCAGAGTTTCCTGTTGGCATAAGAGGTCCCAGTGTTCTTTATGACTTAAAACATGAAATGTAAAAACTTGCAATATGGCCCTCCCTGGTGGCGCAGCAGGTTAAAGCACTGCACTGAGAAGCTAAAGCCACTTCTGCATGAGTTCGATTCCCACCTGCCCAGGAGGTGACCACATAGCGTGGCAGACCTCTCCTGACCCGTCCGCTGCTCCCCTCAGCAGTGTACTTCGTCGATCTGCCTGTTCTGCTCCCCACTCTGTCTCTGGTGAAGCCTCTCACCGTCCCTGAGCCTCTGGCCTGTACCGCAGTTCTGTATGAACAAATAAATAAATCTTAAAAAAAAAAAACTCGCAATATTATATTGAAATATTTAAAGTATAAGAGATATATACAAATAAGTATACCAATTAATGTATTTTTATGAAATCAATGTAAATTAGTGGTCAGTAGTACAGTGGTCAGTGTTTTTATTTCACTTTGCCAGAAATAACTATTCTGAGTTTCATAATCATAGATTATTTGTGTTAATTTCTGAAATGTATATATATATATATATATATATATGGATTATGAAGAATACACTTGTGTATCTCTTTTATTGTTATCATTACGGAATGTAATGTTCATTTTAGTTTTGTATGGCAGTTTACTGAATGAATCTTTTACTATTTATCTACTCTAATTTTGATGGATATTTGGGTTTCATCCAGTTTGAATCCACACTGAGAAACACTGCTATCAATATCCTTACACATAATATTTATTCTCACTGGCATAACATTAACTGTGGATATGGCTTTTCATTTCGTATCAGTAATGCTTCTGCCAGAATAGCTCTCCATGAACTTATAGAATCTTATACTCATCATGCTGTAATACACACACACACACACACAAAAAATGACATACCAAATAACTTACAGTTTCATAGAGTTCACTGGATATACTCCTCATTATCTTGAAACAACAGGCCAGTGATTTTTTTTTTTCCAGGACATGGTATAACCTCTAAATCAGGAGATTCAGGGATCTCTGAGTCAAAGAATAAAAATAAACAGCATCTTTCACTTTTACCACTAATGACTGATTAGGAAAAACAAACAAACAAACAAAAAATAATTCCTGCCCAATAAGTTTAAGTTCTATTGCTATAGAAGTTGTAAGTCCAAAAGGAGAAATGTTTATGTCAATGGTAAACTGACAATTCTATTGAAGTGGAATTTGGGACTACAACCTAACCACTCTTACCTGCTCATGTCAAGTAATGAAGTGGGAGAGGTTTCAGTCATGATTCTGTAACTGATCTTGACAATCCAGGGTACAGCAGACTTCCACCATACAATGCAGACTCAGATAATCCATCTGGAGAATGGGCTACATTTTGGAAAATCTCATAATACCAAGTCCTATGTTTAAAGTCAACAGAAAAGTTGTACCATGTAGGTATCATGTATGTGAGGTAACAAGGCTTTATTGTTATTTTTGTTGAAAATTGGTGCATCTAAACATATGTGTGTGTGTATAAACTAAATGGACGAAGAGGTGGACTGCATTCAATTCACAGTATATCAATTTAGCTAAGCTAAACTGCTTTTGCTGTCTTATACTTATCTATGTTTTTGTTGTAGCCATTTGTATCTGTATTGTATGTTGGGTATGAGACATTTTGCAAAGTTTGGAGGTAGAAATGATGCAACTGATGATTTTATGTAGGTTATATTTTGGATAGCATGATCATTAGGACATTTTGTTCTTCACAGATGTCTCTTTCTGCTGACTGACCTTGAACCAGGTCTGAATGAAGTGCATTATCTTGGGTCTTCTTCAGCTACTATGGATAATGTGTCAGATGAATCCATAGCTCCAAGACTTCTCATTTAGGACACCAATCCCATCATGGTTTGAAGCAATGAGAACAATAACAAGTTACAGTTTTGTGGGTTCTAGTGTTTACACCAGTCTCTGTCCAGTTTACCTTTGCTTTTTCTTTTATCTATATTTTCCCCTTATAACTGCTTGCACTGCATCCTTTACTTTTCTGAATCAAATGTAAAAACTAAAATCTAACAGAGACAAAAGTTCTGCTTTTGTCTAACTGATAGAAGCAGAACCATATATTGTCACTGAGAAGAACATAGTTGGATAAACTTTATAAAGGAGAAGAAATAAATTGACTTCTTTGCTGTCCTACTAGAAGTTCACAAAAGAGAACAAATTAAGAAAAAAGTGTTAAGGTTAAAACAAGTAAAATTACATGAAGTAGAAGTATTTAAATAGGAATTCATTGTATATGGATTCCTTATCTGTGAGTCTGCTTACCGGCTAAACTATATGTATAATCCCAATGCTGTCACAGTAGTTATGTTATGGGCAATATGTCAAACATTTTGAGTCACCCAACAAACCTTCCTAAATGAAGTTTAACTTAGAAGATTCTTGACTCTTGTTTTAGCCCTCATTCTATGAACCAAGAAGTTCCTATTGTCTATTTAGTGCAACTTCTCTTGCATCTGTGCCTTTTACTTGTGACCTGTCCTTTAAGATGCTCCTCTGTGGTAGTTCTGAAGGGCTTACCAGTGCTTCCTAATCAGGAGAAGATGGTGACATGGCCTAACAGAGCATTTTATGTTTAGATAATCTTCACTCAGGCTGTGTATTTTACTTCCTTTGGCCATGAGTTCGAAGTTAGTGAGTCAACAATATACATATCCAGGAGAGGCAGGGAGATGCACTGGTCTGTTAATGGACAATGTATTTAGTAACACCCAGTGTCTGATGAAATCCTTAGAACAAATGGAGAGATAGCTTATTTTGTGAATTCATGAGATGATAACCAATTAAAAAGTATAGTGAACAATATTGCTACTAGGCTAATATCTGTATCTATATCTATCTGTATACAGATATATAGATTCTATGTAGATACATGAGAGAGAGAAGATGAATGAGAAAGAGAGGCAGTGAAAAGGATTATCCAGACCTGGAAAATATTAAACTCTTTTAAGATGGTACTAGTAGGATTTCATATTTCAAAAAGTAATACAGCATGAAAATCTTAAACTTGCAAGCAAGGCAGTTTCTATAGATCAAGTGGCTATAGAAGAATTTTTAAAATACTTATTTAATTTTATAGAGGAAAGGTTTTTAGGGAAGAAAAGTTTCTCTACACTGGTGATACTGGCATGTTTTATGAGGACTTTGACGATAAAACCTATATAATGCAAATGGTCTCAAAAGGCCTTGGCTGTGAAGCTGGAAGGGATTATGTTCAGTGCAATATGTCAGAAGGGGGCCTCCCTGATGGCACAAGAGTTAAGTCTCAGCATTATGAAACTATCCACAGCCTCTGCAACATGATCGTCAGCCAGGGAGATGACCTGCAAGGCACAGAAGACTTCTCCTGTCTGGCCTGCTGCATCCCTCAGTCGTGTATTTTATTACATCCAGTTCTTGTACGCATAAATAAATGATTTTTTTTAAAAGAAATAAGTCAGAAGGAAAAAGGAAAGGATTGAATGGTTTCACTTATAAGAGAAATATAGGGAAACTGAACAAAGAACCAGAAAAAAATAGAAGGCATGTTAAAAATCCTAGACATAGAGCAGGAAAGAAGGGGGGTCAAATGGAATAGAAGAGCACAAGTTACTATGATGAAGGTTCACATGTGATATGATGGGGTTTACACCAGAATGGAGAAATAAAATATTTCACAAAAATGAGCAACAATGTAAAAATAGTTAATAAATTAGTTAAATAAAATAATATCTTGTAGTTTTCAATGCAAAAAATAATTCTGAAAAGCCCCTGACTGGAATATTAAGGAAATATCAGGCAATTAAATATTGGAAAAGGTATGCATATTTAATTATTTATTTATAAAGTGTCTTAAACAGAAGCATATATTAAACAAAGCTATATATCAGCTGACTGATGAAAATTTCACCAGAGTGTCCAGGAACCTAATCCTGATTTTCCCATTGGAGCAAAATTTTCTTATTCACTAATTCACTTATTCATTCTTTGTGGCAACTTTGTAAAACATATACTTACATACATATATAGGTAGCTGAGATAAAAATGATGTGATATAATAAGTTATTTTTAAGTTGGCAACATCTTAATGATGTTCTTCCCATATTGGCTTTGCAACAGTAATCATTGGAAGAGTCTTTTATGAATTTCAAAGTTTGTATAATCATTTCACTCATTTATTAAATTTATTTTTTAAAATTCATTTATAAATTACTCATGTTTACTCTTGTATGTGCTCACAAAAGAACTAGCACTCATCAAAATACAGAATTTAAGAAATTTTAGGTGTCACATATTTGTTCTCTGGACTGAAGTTTTATATCTCTTAGGTGAAGAGTAGCATTATATAGAGAATGTGTTAGAATCTACTGGAAAGATGGTACTCAAATGAAATAAATGGTTATAATTTCCCTCACTATGTCATCATGCACAAGGCTGCACACTGTGTAGGGAACAAACTACTGAAGCAGTGATTGACCAATGATATTATTTAGTAAAATTCTATCTTATTTAAAATATCTCATTCTATAATATGCTGGGAACATAAACTGTATCCTAGAAATTTAGGCAGGTTCGATACAGTGAAGATTGTTTCTATATTAGAAGCTAAGAATAGAATCAAACATATTTGCTACTTTAGTTATTCTACACATAGTTGTGATTATTAGTAAAGTGTGTTTCCAGGCATAATGAATTAATAGAAACCATCAGTAAATACCTTCTTACTGAATAATTGGGTAATGTAAGAACATTATTCACATTAAAATAATACATAAGTCAACAACAAATATTCAACCCATAAAATCATATTTTGTATGTGAGTTAAATAAATCTAACAAAAGAACAGTATTAAATAAAATCCACTGACCATATCCATTACATAGATTCATCCCAGGATCCAGCTCTGTGGGACAAAAGTTAGTGTGGTGAAGCAATTATTTGCTGAATAGGGCTCTGATAGGCTTTATCAGAGTATTTATCAGAATACAGTAATCACGGACTAGAACATGACATAGAAATAGGAGAAAACCTACAAATTATTTGATGGTGGTGATGACAATGGCTACCATACGAATGATCTGCTTGCTTCATTTTCTAATCAGACATTTTAGGTGTTTAGCTATTAAAGTAGAATATATATTGACAAGGCACCTGACACATTGATTAGATATTCTTTTCTTTATTCTCACATTGTTAGTAATCACTACTTACACATTACACTGAATGGTTTTCACTAGGTAATAATAGTTGTTATGCATTCATGATTTATGAATTCCTAGGATGTAGGAATTTAAACTCAATGAAAAGAAGGTCCTTATTTGATGAGAGAGAAAGTAGAGGATAATAAAAGAGAAAAAGCTGTCACCCAGTAATAGATTCAATTTTACAAATACAGGACAAAGTAAATAATAGAAGTGAGATACTGTATATGTATGTGTGAGTGAATACATTACTTTTCATTTAACATTTTGTGATATAGTTTTTACTGCACTGCAGATGTTATAGCAATGAGACAAGATTAAAAGATGAACTATAGAGTAGTGGTAGAGTCACAGGAAAGTTGCTGTTTTCGGTAGAAAAATATAGCCTTGAACATACACTTAACTTGAATAAGAGCCAAGGATATGTGGGTTTGATATTTTTTTCTGAGACTTATTTATTTACGCATACAAGAACTGGAGTATAGGTTAAAGGTGTGGGGGTGGTGGTAAGAAGATTCACCAGAAACAGAGTGGGAAGCAGAACAGGCAGATCTACTGAAAAACACTTTTGAGGGAACAGCAGCAGGCAAGACAGGAGAAGTCTGTTGTTCCCTGTGGGTAACCACCCTGACTGGGAATCAAACTCAAGCGTTAGTGGCTGCAAATAGCTTCATAATGCTGCACTTAACCCATTGTGCCACCAGGAGGGTCCAGCTTTGGTATTTTAAATTACTATATATTATGGGGGAAATATATGCTATCAATCTGTATGTCAAAGATAACCAAGGATCTGATAGAAAAATATTTTCACTTGTCGATGTGGTTAATTATATTAATTTTTATTTTCAGGGAAAATCTTTAAATCACCACTGTATTTTAGATATAGTTTTGTGATATAGAACACTTTTGGTTTGTGGGTTTTAGCTTTAAGAATTGTAAACATGTTATTCTACTCTCAGCCTGAAGAGCGTCTATCCAACTTCAAGACTCTAAATCTACAGTAATGCCATGCATTAATAGATGAGTAATGGATAAAGAGGATTTGGTATATCTAGAAAAAGTAATATTTTAGAATTAATCTCAAAAATCAGGGAGCTATGTAACCATGCAAAGCTAAGAATAAACCTTAGTGAATATTACTAATATTGTATCTTGAAAGGGCTACAAGCTATATTTCTCTCATTGCAAAGAGGCAGATGAACCTGTAGCACTTTAAGGGTAACTATGCATATTGTTATCAGTTGGGTGAGGAGCTATCCAAGACCCCAAACTTGCCTGCTCTAAATAGGTTCTGCCATCTTCCATATCAAGACAAACCATACTCTAGTGCATATGACCTTCAATGGAAAGGAACTTAAATATAATCAATGTATGATAGACAGAAGAGAAGACAAAACATAAAGTTTAAAAGTTTCCTATGAAACAGCCAAAGTCACCCTTCCCCTCATGGATAAACGCCCAAGCAAACAAAGTTGAATCAAAGCAGGACTGCTGAGGCCCAAAAGCTTTCCACAAGTCTAAGGCACCTTCTGGTGAAAACCTCAGGAAATGGGCAGAAGGGGCAAGGCAAATCTGAATAAAAGGTGCAAAATCACTATTAAGATAAACATGGCCATTGCCAGCCTCCCCATGGGTCTCTCACCCACGTCTGTTCCAACTATCTCCTTCCATGTCCTTGGAGTCCCCTGTACAAGACCAAGACTGCGAAGCAATCACAGCTTCTTCATATGTCTCTCTGCCCCATGTGCCAGGTTTCTCCCAGCATGCTCTCACTTCTCAGGTTTCTCCCAGTGTGCTCTCACTTCTCTTGCTCAGCTCTACTCTCCCGTAGGTGGACAGAGAACCTGCTACCTTCCTTTACCCTGGGGATCACGCTGTTACAATATGCTTCTATGATAGTGAATACCTTTTTGTTCAAAACCATATCGAATACAACCTTAACGTGTATCCTAATATGAACTATAACTTTTGGGTAATAGCCATGTGTCATTATAGTCTCATCATTTTAGGGAATGAACCTTTCTGGTGGAGGAATTGGATAATGGGGAAGCTGTGACTGAATATGGGTATAGGGAATATAGGAGATCTGTGTGCCTTTCCCTCAGTTTTGGTGTATAGGCAAAAGTTTTCTAATAAGATAAAGTCTATTTAAAAATGAAGGACACTTTCTGCATTCAATAAGTGATTTTATAAGGATTAAATATTATGAGGATAGTTTTATACTTTAGTTGTCAGTAAAATAAAGACTAGACTTACATTTGCATTTTTATAATTTTTTAACTTTTCAATGTAAAATACCATTTTGAAGCATATTTTTTCCTCAGAATCGAGGAACACAATAACATAGGACAGCACATCTTTGCATAAGAATTTCTAACTTCCACCTGTAAAGTGAATTGTGGCACTGGAGTTGACCACAAGTGACTTACACGGAAAGCATTAAATGTTTGTTTTCCTTCTCCTGAGCAAAGCGAACTTTAAAACACTCTTAATTTATTTTACACAAGTGTCTGATGACTCTGCCTTCATGTCAGATTGCAGTGATAGTGATAAATGGTGTTGATGCCTTAGGGTGATACCTAACAAAATTAGCTGGTAAAGCTAAACTGTGCTCATTTTCAATTTTTAGTACTGTGTAGTAGTGATGGCTGTTCAGCCGCCATTCAACTGGCTTTACTTTGTGACTTAATTGTTTTTAAGGAAGTAATGAAAATTTAGAAATGTATAAAAAAACAGGGAGAAATGTACTTTACTTTACAGATACTGTGAAAAAGACATGCAAACAGGAGTCCAGGGAACCTTAGGAATGTTAAGGCAATTCCATTTAAAAGCTTCTTTTAAATTTTTATTTTATTATAACTGCTAGGAGAAACAACTTTTTGTCAAGAGAATTTAGAAACTCATATTCATAAGGAAGTATAATGAAATGACAAAGCTTGGAGGCATGTAGTATGCAAAACATACAGAAATATACTGATAATGATCTCATTAACTTATATTTCAGAGCGTTCTACTTTGTACCCTCTCTTTTCAGGGTGCAATTAAGTGAATTATCAGGTTAATTTATTGTTGTATTATTATGGTACAGCACGTGCTTTTAAAAACGTTTTTAAAAGGCAGCAATAAGAAAAAAGATCATCCCCTTGAGAGTTGTATTTGCTACGTTGCATACAGTCTACAAAAGGAGAGAAACTGGAGAGAATAAAAGAGTAACTTGGAAAAGAAGTCTTAGTGCATAACTAGCCATGAGGCAGATTTAGAAGTCTATCTTTTTTAAAAAACGTTAAAACACACACAAGCAAGAAAAGCATCTTTGTGCATTTACAAGCAACATTCACAAAAGTACAGAAAGTTAGTCGGGGAGGTAGAACTCTAAAGAACAGGCACCCACAGAGCATTAAACAATACCTAGGTCAAAGTGTTTTCCTATAAAATCTTTTCAAATTCCAAGGGATTGTTAGAATGTGATTTCTCTTCATCTTGAACCTGAATTTGTATTTACTGCTTACTTCTACGTTTAAGAGGATTAGTGTTCTTTGTACTTGTTTTGATGCCCTGAAGGGCACAGGAGAGTTTTGTTCAATTAATTTCCAATTTATCAAAATTACAAATGTTGAAGTCTAGGTTACAAAATTTATCCTAGATTATTAGGATTATAAACTTTAGAATTTACTGATTATAAACTTTAGTATTTACTTTTTAGATTCTTTGATACATATTCTGGGTCATTACAAATGTCAAATACTTTCAACTACTTTAAAGAATTGTATTTAAAATATATATATATATATATATTTTAAAGATTTATTTATTTGTACAAAGCTGGGGTACAGGCCAGAGATGCGGAGGGTGAGAAGATTCACCAGAGACAGTGGGGAGCAGAACAGGCAGATCGACTAAGTACACTGCTGAGGGGAGCAGCGGGCGGGTCAGGAGAGGTCTGCCGCTCCATGTGGTCACCTCCGGGGCAGGTGGGGATCGAACTCATGCGGAAGTGGCTTACGCTTCTTTGTGCTGTGCGTTAACCCACTGCGCCACCAGGGAGGGCCGTATTTAAAATATTTTATGTCCTATCTTTGATGTATCAATGAACATTCTCCTCAAATGCTTACTCTAATAACTAATTGTAAGATTGGGTTCCCCAAAAATATTTGCATATAATTTTTCAAATATGTGTCTCCTTGATATGTGAAATGAAGGATATTGTGGCCTCTGTAGAAACTGTTGCCATTAGTTAAAGAATGGAGGTTATGAGGGTTTAGCGTCAGTAAATCTTAATTTAAAGAAGGTTTAGTCATATGCCTGCATCTTCTCATTGTTGCTGGCAGCCAATACCTAGTCGTCCTTAACTCTGGATATATGCCGTCTCGATTCCATTCACTTTAGAATTTATAGCCATAGAAATTCTCCACGTGTAAGCAATTAAATTTATTATATATAAGCAAACTGACATCATTTTAATTGATCGTATTAATTAGTAAATATACTTACTAATATGATCAATTAAAATGAAGTCAGTTTGTTTGCTTATCCAGACTGAGAAGACTGAGAAGACACACATATTTGTGTGTATGCAAATATGTATATTTCTATTTTTGGAAATAAAAGTTTAATTTAAGAACCTGAATTCACTGATTATAAATACACTAAAATATAGACAATATAAACACAGATTGAAAGATATTTTCACATAAGAACAAATCTACAGTACTACTCTAATGTGCCTGTTAGTTTTGTTTCTTTTCTATGTATTCATCATTTTTTTAAATTTATATTGGTGATCATATAATTTTTATACATTATTAAAACAGTTATGCATATTTCAAACACTAGTTTACTGGTGTTATATGAGTCACAAGAGTGTATAGTTTATTTTTTAATTAAATTTATTGAAAATTGAAAGAATATTAAGACAAAGTTGTTCAAATATTTTTATCTTAATTACATATGAGCATGGCTTGAAAAGACTTTTGCATGCTAAGGTAATAATTACATCATTTCTAAATATGTGGGCTTGCTGAATAGTAACTGAGATTGCCTAAAAATCTGTATTGCTGCCTGGATACTTTAGGATATTTGACTGGATAACTGAATCCTATTTTTTTTTCATTCTTTGCCAATGACTTTATAACCCAAAAGAGAGGGTCTGCAGTGTGAGTGTGTTATATTCTAGTTATAAGCATTTTTAATTTGCTGAATAAAATCTGCACTAATAGGTTAGTTTTCTATATTATCTAATTAGAGCTTTAATTCATTTGGCCCTTAAATAAATGAATGACCTTCTTTACTTATTTCTAGAGGTTTTGACTGTAAAAGGATTTTAGCCCCTTCATTTAGGACTGTTTTTATAAACAATATATCTGATTAATTCTGTATCTGACTTATTACTTCCATTATTTTTGCTGATATAACGCCCTCTGTCTATTGACACCTATTTGCAAAATATGTCTTCCTAAACTAAAAATAATGATTTAGTAGTGAAGGAAAATAAAATACTTCATTTAGACTTAAGCATTTAATTGGGTAATTTTTAAGAATCATGAAGGGTTCCTGAAATATTTACATAACTATATACTACTTATAAGTCCAATCATTGACATTTAATTTCATATTAAAATACATTTTATAATCAACATTTAATAAAACACATGGTCCAAATTCTGAAAGCTTGAATTTATATTCCTTTTAAAAAATACTTTAACATATTTGAACAACACATTGCTTATTAATACTAACACTAATCAATCACTATGCTGAAATTAATATATGCAAAGTTAGTTTCCATGATTTCAATTTAATTACTTTGAATAGTTCTACAAATTTAAGCTTTAGTCTAGTTCTCAATATAGGATAGAGTAGTATAAAGATGACATGAAATCATATCTACAGTTTATTTTAGTACAATGCAATACCTATAAAGATTATAAAGCTTAACTTCTTCATTTAAAGTGATATTTGAGTCTTGAATGATCAGCTATCATTTGTTGATTTTAAAATATTCTGTGAAATGTTTACTTCACCCATTGCCCAAATACCAGCCTTCTCCCCATTGCAAGACCAACTTTGGCCTACTTCACTGCACTTGTCAGTCAACAAAACAAACTGATATTCTCAGATGCCCATCAAAAAATATGAGAGCCACAAACCTTCTGCTCATTTTTGTGCTATGACAAATCCCTGAGGATGGATATAGTCATCTAGTATATATGTGCTATGACAAATCCCTGAGGATGGATATGGTCATCAAGATTTTAAAATGAATAAATATATTTACTGGAGGGCCTAAATGAGATAATCTAAAAATTATGATCTACGATGGCATCAGTTTAGACTGTGATAGTTTTAAAATCAATATTGTAACTTTAGTTTTACCCTTAACACAAACAAGTCATAACATGCTTTTCTGATTTAAAAAGCTAAAAACATAAATTAAACGGACCATGCCATCTAAAGAATAATTTTCCAGAAATCAATGAGCTACCATATGTGTAGTGAACCCTTCAGCTGTTTGTACTAAAGAGTGAGTTGCATAGAAATAATATAATTAATAAAGAAAAAATGCAAAGCACAGTGATAGTTGTGCTATTGTAATTATTGGCATGCCCAAGGCTTGGTTCTCAACTCTTCTCTAACCTATCTCCAGTGAGACTTCTGCCCTGAATTAAAGACCTATGTATTCTAATGTGCATTCCACATTTCTATGTGGCAGCGGTCTAATTAATTTCAGTTGTTGCTTCCATTTCTGTGGCATATGTAATTAGTTTTGAAGCATATCTTCAGACCGCGGTGCTGAATTTGAAATAAACATAAGCTAGTAATAGGAGATTGTATATATTTGTTATACATTATACGATGATGTATACTGTATAAAAACACACAGAATCTAACTGATCTTGGCTTTGATATTAACAAGTATCATAAAGATACCCTAAGAAAGTAGCCTAACCCATTACATTACAGCCTTGGCATTAAGACAGTGTATCAATACATCACCGTACAATTTCCCCCTTTTTGATAACTATAAGACAGAAATATATTTCTTAGTCAAATTTTCTCAAATGGTATTTATTTCTTAAACCAGAACTATTTGTAAAATAAGTATTCACAAGGGCACCATGTTTTGCAGAAATACCTAACCTATCTTTGTTTCTTAAACTAATTTCATGATATTTATAGGATTTTCTAATTCTATTATACAAATTTCTAATGAAAAATACATCTATCCATATATTATAAAATTTTATATATACAAAAACTTCTAGCAACTTTTGCCATTAAAGTTTGAAATATATAGTGGAACAAAATGGGAAAATTTCCTTGTTTATGAGCAGATAAAAAAAGCGATGGCCAAGTATTTTAAAAGTAATACTTGTTAAATGGAATGAACATGTCTTTTCTCAGGAATGTCCTGCTTTTTTCCTTTTTGGTTTTTTTTCCCCTTTTTCCTTTTTTTTTTTTGTTTAGAACTCCAAGATTAAGGTGTTTTCAGGATTTGCTTCCTCTGTGGCTTCTCTCCAGTGTAGGAGTCATCTGCTCCATATATCTTTGCATGATCTTGCTCTGTCTTAAACTTTTTTTTTTTTTACATAACACAAATCGTATTGTGTAGGACCCATGCAAACGACCTCAGCTAAGCTTAATTGGCTCTTTAAAGACCTGTTCTACAAATATACCACATTCTGGCATACTTGGGAATTAAGATTTTAATGTAAGATGAGGTGGGAGAACAAAATTCAGTCCACAGCAGAGACTAATTTGTAAACAAAGACCACATTTGCATAAAAGCAGTTCATGGAACTGAAAATGGGTAAACTCACCAGAAGAAAATATTCCAGTATTCAATGATTTCAGAGATTCTCATTTACCAGGTAGGTCCAAGGAGATGTGGTCACAGGCGAGGATAGCAGACAAATCAAAATTTCACAATTAAGAACAATGTGATCTTTATAAAGTATTTAGTGGGTTGGATACAGGCACTGACAAGTCAGTTGAATATCAACTACCACTGAGCTGGAACAAGTCCTATATGTTGCCTGCTGTGTCCAAGGCTAACCTTTAATTGAAGAATTATGAGAGGCTTGCTGGTAAGATTGATTTAAGGGCACAGGAGAAGGATTCAGGATAGCGGGCATACTCCAGGACTCAAGGAAATAGCTACTTACTCACTGCAGATAAATATTTCAGTATTTTAGCAACAATATTTGTGAGTACCAGTGCATGCAGTCACAGTTAAGAGAAATTTCAGTGTGACCACTTTTACACCAATATATTTTGTTTAATGATGTCTTCAAAGTTAAATTACCGAATTCTTTACTTGACAGAAGTATGATCATTTACTTGTTAGTAGATTTTCCTGAAGTTTACAGGCACAGAGACCTCAGAATTTAAGGAACAGGATGACATCAGTTTCATTTCACTTTCTTTTTCCTTTCCCTTTATTACCCAGAAATTATCTGGAAGGGTAATAAATTCTCCCTCACATAATCAGAGCACACTTTTGCCTGGCCTTATAAAGTTAGCTTTTGAAAATGAACAGTTGACACCTTGGAAATTGATTTAATTTATTTGAAATTGAAAGTCCAGAAAGTTTTTATGGATCAGCAAGGTCCTTTATTCTCATTCAAGGAACACTTACATGAATATTTAAATCAATTAATAAGCAACAGATTATGTATTAACAATTTTGCAGCTCTTTATTTACTTTTGTTGTTGAAGTAATATTGATTTACAGTTCTGTGTTCTGTTTAAAGATACAGGTTCAAATATATTTTCAGATCTATGTTATCATGTTACACCCACCAGCAACATATCCATAAGTGTAAATAAAATTATAGTTCACAAACTACTCTTTGCATTGATTCCCTCACCCTACTCTTCCCTTCTAGTGGTAGTTATACTAATAGAGTCTGATTCTAGGGTCTATTTTGGTTTATCTATTTTATGATTGTTTTCATTATGCATATGAATGAAATGATCCACTATATATCTTTCTCCTTATGATTTATTTTGTTTAGCATGATCTCATCCAGTTCCATTCATGTTATCCCAAAAGGTAGGGTTTCATATTTTATTACAGGTGAGTAGTATTCCATTATGTATATATGTCACATCTTACCCCATTCACCTGTCTTAAGACATTTAGCTTGTTTTGACATATTTTTGAAGTTAGGACTTCAATATATGAATGAGGTCGTGCATCCTTTAGCAAATTAATGAATTAATGGCCACAGGTCTTATAACTTATATCCAAGACTTTAATACATTTTGACTTTAGTTTTGTACATGGTGTGAGACAGTGTTCTACTTTTATTCTTTTGCAGCCGACTATCGAATTTTCCCAACATTTTCCTTTCTCCATTGTTACTTTTGGCAGTTTTGTCATAAATTAACTAAGTGTGACTTTATTCGTGCACTTTCAATTTCTATTCTATCAGTGTGTGAATCTATTTTTATTCCAATACTAAGTTCCATGTAGTACTGAAAGTATCCATTGGCTGGTTAAGGGGATATAGGTAAGGAATTCTTAGTGGTTCGTGAATCGTCTTATTGATGGCATATAAAGCACAGTTATTAGTATCTGTTTTTTGTTTAATTCCCTGTGAAAGCCCTGCTCTCTCAAGGCTCTCCCTGACTGTCACACAACTCACAATTCTATCCTTATGGAGTAAGAAAAAGATGGACCTCATTCACAGTGTCCATACCACTAGAGAAACTAGATGCTTTCTCAGGTGGTCTCTTTTTCCTTCGTTGTAGAAATAATGGACTGAAGATTCTTTCTTATGGCCCTACACTGTGCACACTTGGGGGAGAGAAGATGTGCATAAAGTCAAGTTACTTCTCTTTTCCATCGTTTCCACTCCAATGCTCCAATGATTCTAAAGCAATTTCTTTTGTTTTTATTTTTTTCTTCCTAAGGGGTATTTAAAAATTTCTAGAAAGCCAGACTTTCCTAAAGCCACTCTATCCATAGATAACTATCTAAGTGCTTCCCGAGGCTCTTGGATTCCATCTGAAAAGGGCTAGGACTTGTTTCTACTGAAGGTCTATTTGACTAATATCCAAAGCACAGGTAGAAGAGATGCTTCCAGGGTTCCTTGAGATATGGATGGACATATGGTTTCCTCAAACATACTTTTGATGATGAATGGATACCGAACTTTTGTTGTTGGGGGAGAAAAAAATAGAGTCATCTAATCCCACCATGATGTTGACATCACCTTTCCTACTTTACCTTTTTTTTAAGTCTTGAAATATCATGATCATTGAAAACTGCTACCCAATTTTATTATGCAAAAATTTAAGTTATTTAAACATTTTCCATAAACTCTATAACAATAAATTTAATTATCTGGGTCTTTCTACTCCTAAATGATAGGGAAGCTCATTACAATCTGTTGGTTCATAATTTTGAAATTAATTTTGGTTCCACTTGACTAAGAACAATTGGTTCTTATCGTGAACATGATGATTATGCTTGCCAGAAATGTAGCATCAGAGTTATCTCTGCTTCTATCAGATCAGGGAAATGTTCTTGTCAAGGCCGTGGTTTCCAATTTCTTGTTTTTATTTTCTTGGCAATTTGTAAAATGTTCTACTGTTAACCACTCCATCTGGTTCAAGTCCCTTTACCCTGCTTTACATGTCCTTTTCACAGATCATTGAGAATGAATAGATTGGCTAGTTTATGTGAATACTCAAAGACTGAATTATAGAAATTACAGCATCCACAGGGATCTTTTCATCTGATACCCTCCTGCTACTTAGGACTTTACATAAACTATCATAGCAACACTTCTGACTTTAAATTATTTGAGAACCTATAACCATTTGCTTTTATATTGAAACACAAGCTGGATAATTTACATGACTTCTAGAAAATGTTTTGATTATGTGTTAATTTGTATAATCCTCAACTTTGAGTTAGCCTATAAACCTGAAACAAAGTTCCTATCTTTGGTTCTGATAAATCGTTTCTATACAGCTTTACCCAAACATTATTCTTATGCTCCATAAAAAATGTTGCCTGCTTGTTAAAAATAAAACATCTATTATTAATGAATACTTAGCTAGCCTTCAAATAACTGTTATCATAAACTATCATAGCAACACTTCTGACTTTAATGGTAACCTTTTAATAGGAATACATAGTATGATAGAAAATAACTTTTGTATAAAAATATAAAAAATTGAGATGTTCATTTAGATTATTCTTTAACATTAAAAACAAAAAAAAAAGGAAAAATAAATAGTAAAGTATAACCTTGGATTTTTATTTCCTAAATTATGTGTACAAGTGATCCAAGCCTCCAACTTAATAAACATGTTTATTTACATAATTTACATCCTTAATATTGCAGGACTTTTTTCTTAGAAGAGAGGCATCCATTGAAATTTAATTATTTTTCTTCAGACTTACCAACTTAAGAAACATTTTTAGTTATATTATCCCATTTTTACATTTATTTTATATTAACTGCTAAATCTGGAGTTTCGTATACTATTTTCTCAAAAGTTGTCAAGACCATTGAGCTCTTAGTATATGATATTAATGGTAGTATATAGCATAGTATATATGACTGTAATAACTACGTTTATAATACACAATCTCTTCTACCAACCATTACTGAGTTATATATGATTAACAAAATTAAGGTATGTCATATAATTTGATATATGTAAGCACTGTAAAGGGAGCCAATTAAGGTAATCGCATTCTTAACTTCATGATTTTTTCTTTTTTTTTTTTTT
>NW_004567108.1:30033202-30075804 GCF_000260355.1 Condylura cristata | reverse complement strand
AAAAAAAAAAAAAAGCTCAAATCTAAGAAATATTGTCTGGTAGTTAGTAAAACTCTTATGAGACTTTGAGTTGTACATAATATATTAAATACCTTTACTTTTTTATTTGCTAAGAATTTAACAGTAGCATGAAATGCCATACAGAAAATGGTGTTACTGAATTCTCAAAGTCAATATGTATACATCATTCATAAATTTACAAAATTTATTTCTGAGCATAATTGTTTCTCTCTGATCTTGCCAATGTAATTCCACCAAAAATTTGGCATTATTTATTGGTAAATAATCAACTGGGAACCAAATGTTGTTATCCTTATAGAAAAGTGAATAATTGGTTTCACATATTGTATTAGGAATGCAGGAAATATTAAAAGTAACTATTTGTGTGACTTTAGAAACCTATTTTTATTACAGTTTGCTAGTAAAAATTCCCAAACTGTCTTCCAGCTTACTTTCTGTGCTTAATATAAAGGCATCTGATTTTCCATTAGTGAATTTAAAGTCAATACAGGACATGTGAAATATGCCCATACATGTTAGTATAAATTAGATCTTATAGTGATTTTAAGCAAAACTTTTTATTTTTTAAAGTTTCAAGCTTCTTAAAGCATATATTTGATACCAAGCACCATGCAATTGTGAATACTTTATAATAAAAATAATTTAAATAGTCGATTTTAAGTAGATAACATTGCCGCTTATATGTTATTACATAAAATATATTTTCATGTATATATGTATGCATGTAATTATGTTCCCAAAAGAGAGTAATAACAATTCAAGTGCAAGTTGTACCACTTAGAATAATATCTTTCTTTTGAATACAATGATTTGTTAAAAGACTGCCTCATTCAAAAGGTATCTATATCAAAAATAATTGTTGTGCTAACATTACTTATTAATATATGATGAGACAATAACTATATTAAAGTTTTATAGCTAGTAGCTCATTTCTTATATCACTGTTTCCATGTTATAGATGAAGAAATTAGGAGAAATCAAATTATAATCCTACTGTAATACATATATTTTGTGTATATTCATATACTATTTGTCTGGGTATGTCTTTTTAGAAGTTGGACAAATCCTAACATTAACCACTCCTCACTGACAAGGAAGCCTGTATCTCATATATTGTTCTTCAAACTTTGTTTTAATGTGTCTGAATCAAATTCTGTATCATAGAAAACACTTTTATATGAAGCCTAGTGAGTAGTGCAGATCTCCACTTCCACTTGCCCACTCTGTGGACCCTGTTCTATTGCTTAGAGATGAAAATTTTGACAACTGTTATAGGTTAACAGTTGTGGGACTAGTGAGAAATTTCTAGAAAAAGTGAAGAAGTGTTTTCTGCTGGAAACAACCTAAGAATTCTGCTAACAGATAAAAACAGAATGGTCTACTTAGGTCTAAAAGAAGATCAGGATCATTCCCAGCAGCCTCAGGAATTTGAGCTTCCTATTGTGGAACATTTCTTTGTGGGTACCTAGCCTCAGTAGGTGGATGCTGGGGTTTGGCTATTTCAGATTGGATTTTGTTTCTAGACTATAAGTTAGTGTGAGTGTTTTGACCTAATTCAGGCAATAGCTGTCTGTGTTATGAGCCTCATTTTCAACTTAGCAGTCCTTACTCTCAGTCGCTAAATCGCCACAACCCAGCAGTGCACTTTCCATTCTGAGTGCCTGCCTTCCCCCGCCTTATCCAGTGTGGGCCTTATATTAGGAGTCTGATAATGGAGTATGCTTAAGTTCATAATTGTAGAGTTTTGCACTGCAATTGCTTCTCCCCCTGATGGTTGTACTGACCCAACCTCACTAAGTGAACAGAGTTCACTTAGAATTCCTCTTACCTTCAGTTAGGGTGATGCTCCTATTATATGAGCTGATGATCAATTTTTCGCTCAGGAGGGTTGGCTTTGTTTTACATGATTTTTGTTGTACACAGCTGGAAGAGGTGAGCCGGGAGCTTGGAATTTTTACTCTGCCACCTTGCCGATGTTAGACTGCTTTAAGACAGATGACATGGGAAACAATGAATTAAAATTAATGTTGAATAGGTATTTTAAGAGACAGCAATGGGGCTCCTGCAAGCTGGCAAAGTGCCATCTCATCATATACTATTGTGCCTGATGACAATACTGAAGCTAGAATTTATTGTATGCTGTTGAGCTTTTCTGCTATTTACAGTCAAGAGAGTCCCAATACCTTCTCTTAATAAGAAAACTTTAAATAGTTTTGTGCCCTGATTTCTTCTCTCACATGTGACATTGATTGGAATTATGTGGAGAGTTCTTGGTGCTTTGAGTCTCTTTGATATTTTGCACACTAGCCATGACCTGGATTCTAGTTCCTCTTCTCTTTATGCACTCATGACTGTCACTCATTTTTAAAGATCTAGTTCTTTATCTCTTTATCAATATTTCTTCTCAGTTTCTGTGATGCTGCATCAATTCTCAGGTAGTCGTTTTTTACTCTTTTAATCATGATACAGAATACAGTGTATTCTATTTTCATTTGTATTATCAGGATATCTATTTTAATCTATCCCCATAATGCCATCATCAAATCTCTAGAGTCTATTATATATTCAATTAATATTTGTAAAAGTATTAGATATTCAATTATATTTGTAGAAGTATTAATTATAGAGAAAGCAATTATTTGGAAAATAATTAGCTATCTATTAATGGGGATATTATGTGTAACATAATATTAAAATATTTTGATGTATCTCAGCACATTCAATCAGCAAAAAGAATGAATATGACTTTAAAAGTAATGTCTCCAAAAAAATGGGGGAAAACTCCTAATAAGAAAATGCTTTCACAATTGCTGACTTTCTGAAACAGTACAAAAACTGCTATTTGAGAATAGGGCTATAAAGAGACAAGTTAATGTTCCAATAAAAATTCCTAGGAGGCTGATACAGTCCATTAAAATGAGGGGTATTTGGTCACTTCACTGAATTACTTCAGAGAAAACCTCAGGTCTTAAAGAGATTTTTTTCTGAAAATGAGTAAATTTCAAAGATCACACATAATTCCATTTAAGAAAGCATTACTTCAAACTTTTTTTCTATAAAAGCCAGTAAGTATTTTATATTGCATAGAAGAGATTACTCCTAAGTGTTTATTAATTCATTTGACCAAAAATCTCAAGTAAAGTGTCCTCTAGAATGCAAAACCTTCCTTTTAAAAAAAGCATGATAATAACTTCTAATATTTCAATTTGTTTTTTATGTTTACTGTGAAGTTTAAAAGTAATTATTTCAATAAATTAACATTTTACACTTAAAATAGAGCTTTCCTAATTTTAATTAAAAACTTGTAATTTTAGGCCCTCCCTGGTGGCGCAGCAGGTTAAAGCACAGCAGAGAGAAACTTAAGCCACTTCTGCCTGAGTTGGATCCCCGCCTGCCCCGGAGGAGATCCACATGCCAGGGCAGACCTCTCCTGACATGCCTGGTGCTCCCCTCAGCAGTGTACTTCATCAATCTGCCTGTTCTGCTCCCCACTCTGTCTCTGGTGAATCTTCTCACCCTCCGCATCTCTGGCCTGTACCTCAGTTCTGTACGAATAAATAGATTAAAACAAACAAACAAACAAAAAAAAACCTTGTAGTTCTTAAATCCCCAAAGTTAGCAGTATATCTAATTCATTCTTTGATAAAGAATAAGAGCTGAATGTCTAAAACAAGTTCCTATTCAGAATGCTACTCCACAGACAAATATTTATGAAACACAGTCTCCATTATTACAAAGCATATGACCAGAGAGAAAATAAAAGCAAAGTGCACAGTTTAATATACTATATAATAAGTAAGAAATAGTAAACATAGTCAAATTTGGGGTTTTGGGCCTCCCCTATGGCACAGGAGGTTAAGTCTCAGCACTATCAAGCTATCCACGACCACTGCAGCAAGAGTTTGATCCCCAGCCAGGGGATCAAATCCACATGGCACAGTAGACGCTCTCCTTTCTCTCCTGCTGCTCCCCTCAGCAGTATATTTCAGTATATATGCCTGTTCTGCACCCCACACTATCTTTGGTGAATCCTCTTAAACCCCCTGCCCCCAACACCTCTGGCCTACATCCCAGACTTGTGTGCAATACATAAATATTAAAAAATAAGTAGGGTTTTTAAGATTATAGAAATCTTAACAATTTTATTTTCTTCAATCAACATGTCTTCATTAGCTACAGTGAATGATATGATTGGTATTTATTATTCCAAGGTTTTACCTAGTAATTGCCATACAAGTAATGATAAACTTTTAGCATCAAGTTCATAATAAACACTTTTTCAAAATATAATTTGAAATGGATTTATGTTAATATAAAGAATTTTTTTTGAATTTTTGTTCTGTAAACTTTATTTCCATCCTTCCCGCCTTAAATAGTAATCTTCTATAGAATTTGTTAATATAAGGAAGATTGAAACAGAGGTAAAACACCCATACATAACAGTCATGATTGTGATATGTACCTTTAATATCCACCTCTGCATATATATATAGTATGTATGGCATGATTATACTACACAGGTATGTAGTCTGTATATATAATATATAGACAGGCATATAATATATATGAGATCACTGTTATTTACTGCTTTGAATTTCCTTCTCAGCTATAATGTACATTCCTTAATGGTATAATCTATGGATTAAATGTTTATATACATAGGATATCACCAACATTAAACTGTATATAGGGATTAAATTTGTATTAGTTAAGCAGGCATTATTACTATAGTTTCTTGTCTTGATATTGAACATCAAAATCAACTGTAGTTTAATTTATAAGCCATGTCTATCATAAGTGAAACTTAATTATATTTTTCCAAGAAAATAGCCTTTGACTATACGAATTTATTATTATTATAGGAATTATATGACTATCTACTGTCTTGCTTCTGGCAGAAAATAAAGTCAAGGGACTACATCCATTCAAAATTTGAGGTATAAAATATAGAAGTATGCAATGAATATGATTAGAGCACAACATTGTTACAAATATAAATTTGATAGCAAGAATAACTTGAAAGATCTTGATTTAAATAGCCATAGACAATTTATACCAGAACAAAAACACATATAACACACATACACACTCTAAGAGATCACCAAACCATCTAATTCATTGCCATTACTACAGTGATTAATTACACATTGGAAAATAGCCTTACAATTTTGATATTATTACCAATAAACTTCTACACTAGATAGGACCACCATGAATTTGGGATTTAAGTATTCCCATTGGGAACCTGTGATGAAAATTAAAATCTAGGGACCTTTATCTAGCCAGTAACATAAATATCCAGCATTTCAAACAGCCAGCATCCCATCTGGTTACATCTAGTTTACAAAGGAAAACATTTCAATAAGGTAGATTTTCATTTCCTTATAAATAATCTATTATTGATGGAAATTTTCTGTGTTCCTTCTTATAGAACATAGTGGGTAGGTATGCGATACATTGTGATTCTCACTTTTTTAATATTATTTGCATTTACTCCTTTGTACCATACCAGGAAAGTTCTAGCATCTTAGGCTCACTAGATGTAGGGCACACTGAGCTCAGTTTTCAAGTAACCATTTAAATAAGCCACGTGAGTCACTTCCAATGAGCAAGACAATACATTAAAATCAGAATCTCTAATAAGTTTGCTTACATAAATAATATAGTTTCTATCCTTTACCCATGATACATATTCTACACTAAGCAAAATTTTGGCATTTCTTCGGTACTTAAAATTTATTTCTAGGTCATATATATTTCTTCCTGGAACATAATATAATTTAATATTAATTATGGGTCTAATGGTAACAGGGAATAAAATTGTGATATATCTTAATTAGAATTGGTATCTACCCCATTTTAGAGACAAAGGATTCGCAAGCAAAAGACATCCAATCTCTTCAGACATAGGATTTCAATCTTCTTCCACTGACAACTGAAGTTCAGAGTGTCATGGGGAATAAAGATAGTTCATTTCATCCAGGTTCACCAGAAAGTCCCATTCCAGGTTTCACTCTTTCCCAATATATACTCTAGCTTTTACAGAAGTAATATGATTCAACTAACATTTTAGCTCTATTAACCACACTACTACATTTTCTGTATTTTTTTTTCTGTGCTTGTATTTAACCTTTCAAGGTTTGGCAATATGAAACATCTGACTTCTTTGGAAGTTCTCTATTATCTATGTTGTTACTTGAGCTGAAAGTAAAGAGAAACTGTATTGTCCTTTATAAGTTCTACAGTTTACCAGGAACAGTATTTCAGATTATAGTCATCACTGTCACCAAAGCAATAAAATGAACAGATTGGAATAGTAAGAGACTTGCTTTACTTTACATTCAGTCAAACACTTATAATAACTTGATTAATTATGATGCCTTTGAATGTTCTTGGTTATTAGGTTCCACTTCTAATTAACAGGGAATTGAGCAGTGTTTAAAGTCCAAGGATACAACACCATTTCCTAATCCTATTTCTGTGGCTATGTCTCTTAGGACCACTATTATAACTCATTCTGTTTCAGTCAAAAGACAGAAACACACATTATGCTTAAATAGGGAGTGTTTATAAAAATATTTATTAATATCTAGCAGAATTTAATGCATGTGATGTAAATAGTAATCTAAAGAAAAATCAGTTATGAAGAACAGTCATGATCAACATACCTGGTACTTAACAAAATTGAAAGACATTTCTTTGAACATAGATTTCATGGTCAGTCTTCATCAGAGATGGCATGGCTACAGCCCATGGTTGGCAGAAAAGTTTGCATTGGTATGGTGTATCTATACTATGGTTCTCTGCTGAGTTGCTGATGGAACTATCTAGGAAGTTGCCCAGGGTTTTGCTGCTGAGCTCATGATGTAATAGCTACAATGCTTGCTGAACTTACAGGGAAGCTGCTTGTGGTAGTGACATGAAATTGATTACCTATGAACACTGCCAGATATTCAGTATGCTGACATGTCAGCTAGCAAAAGAGAAAGTTTGTAGATTTCAGCTACCAGATATCAAACTGGCGATTCAAATTACATTTGATTCTGGAGGCCATAAATGATGAGTAACTGGCAAAGTTGGTCCATATAATAAAATTATGTAACAGAAGTTTCAAGTAATTAGATTATAGAAGATAGTAGAAAAGTTGGAAACCATGTAGTTAATAATGGAAAATTACAGAATACAAAAAATATCTGTTAAAAATCATGTGTAGGCCCTCCTTGGTGGCACAGTGGGTTAAAGCACAGCACAAAGAAGGTTAAGCCATTTCCGCAAGTTCGATCCCTGCCTGCCCCGGAGGTGACCCACATGGCGTGGCAGACCTCTCCTGACCCACCTGCTGCACCCCTCAGCAGTGTACTTCGTAGATCTGCCTGTTCTGCACCCCACTCTGTCTCTGGTGAATCCTCTCACCTTCCCCATCTCTGGCCTGTACCCCAGTTCTGTATGAATAAATAAATCTTGAAAAATAAATAAATAAATAACATGTGTAAATTCTAAAGAAAGTAAACGACTTCTGATATCACAAATAATCTATTAAACAGATTTCACTGAGGAAAGAGATTAAAATTTCAGTGAACTTGATGACTAATCAATAAAAAATGATCTATATAGAAATGGACAAACAAAAGAGCCAAGAGGAATGCAAAAATAAAACCATCTGAGATATGTGGAATCAAATGTTTAAAAACAATTTTTTGATTTGTCAATAGATAGGATTTTGCAGAAGATATACATAAAAAGGTAACGGCTAAGACCTTTTGTATTTCTATAATCATTACTTGACTTCTTTGAAGATTTATACTAAAATGTCTATGGTTGCAATGTTATTTTTTTATTGCTTGGAGTAAGATGATCATTTTGACAATGAGGATTCTTCCAATTCATGAGCAGGAAATACTTTTCCATTTCTTTGTGTCTTTTATTTATTTTAGCAATATCTTAGTTTTCCACTTCATACCAAGAGGTGCTTTGCCTCTTATGTTTACTTCAAGGTATGTCATTCATTTTGGTTTTGGTTTTACTGTAAGTTGGATTGTTTAATTGATTTCATGTTCTTCTAGTTCCTTATTTCCATGTAAGAAGCTACTAATATCTGTATATTATTATTTAGTAAACTGCCACTTTAATGTACTGATTTATTGTATGTGTTTTCACTTTACATTTACTTCTTGTTTGACTTCTTTTGTATCAAAAGTATTTTAGAGGAGCCCTGGTATCTCCAGAAAAACTGGTTAGACATCATTTTAACCACAAATTTAGATGTTTAGTGATACTACTGATAGCTGGACTGAATGTATTCACTCAAAATTATCATGCTGAAAATTACTATGTTGAAGGTCCACACCCTTCAATATGACTGCATTAGGAATCAATTAAAGTTAAATTAGTTCATAATATTCAGTCCCTGGTATGACAGGATTAGAGTCCATTAAAAAGAGAGAGAGAGAAAGAGAGAGAGACTAGAGAATTAGCTGTGCTCTGTAAGCATGTCTGTGTGCAAAGGAAGGGCCATGTGAAATCAATGTAAGAAAGTGAACATAAGAAACCCAGGAAGAGATCCTTTCACAGAAATGGTACCAATTATGTCCTTGATCTGGGGTTTCTAACTTGTAGAAGTAGGAGATAATTAATTTCTGCCATTTAAGTCACCCAGCTGATGGTATTTTGTTAAAGCAACCCATGCAGTTTTCATAGCAAATACACATTTCAGTTAGATTGTACATTAAATCATGTTTCCTGACTATCAATTTTAATATTTCTTCCCCTATGGAAAATGTGTTTTGAGTTTAAATAACTGATTTGAAATATGCTTTTATAATGCATTCCTTTTATATCTTGGAGATTATCTACTTCATCATTGTTTCACTAGCACTCTAACAGGCATAGCAAGGAACTTAGTTTTTATGAGTGCAAGAAATAATGGCGAATGGCAAATGGAGACTGTGGACATGAAATGCTGGTAATAAAACTATGAATACAACATTAAATAATTTACGACTAAATCTTCTATTAAACTGACACTATTCACTTAAATGATTGACTTTGATAAAAATAAAACAATACTATATTATCACAAATAAGTAAATCTGGATGGTATTTCATTGATTTTATTTTAAACTTGCAGCAGCAACAGATATGTTAGACTTGGAATAACAAGGTAAATATAGTAAGTATATTTATTACAACATAATAAACTATGTTAGAGTTCAGGCTTCAAAAATAGTCTTGAGGGCCCTCCCTGGTGGCGCAGCGGGTTAAAGCACTGCACTGAGAAGCTAAAGCCACTTCCGCATGAGTTCGATTCCCGCCTGCCCCGGAGGTGACCACATGGTGTGGCAGACCTCTCCTGACCCACCCGCTGCTCCCCTCAGCAGTGTACTTCGTCGATCTGCCTGTTCTGCTCCCCACTCTGTCTCTGGTGAAGCCTCTCACCGCCCCTGAGCCTCTGGCCTGTACCCCAGTTCTGTATGCATAAATAAATAAATCTTAAAAAAAAAATAGTCTTGATGTGCTAACCCTTTGCAGAATGAAGTAATAGTAAAGTTTACTGTTATTTGGTTGATGTTACTGAATCTTGAATGGGCAGGTATCTCTATAAATGAGCTACTCACACCTGATCAAACGTTGGAAACTTGCGAGTAAACTCAAAGTAAACCACTGCTCTTTTTGTGAAGCTTTCTAATCAACAGTACTTAAATATTCAACATCCTCATGATGGGATGAGTGACTATTCAGTTTCTATGATTTTTCCTTTTCATTTAAATTGTCAAAGTTTCATGACAATATTTCAGGGATGATGACAATTATTTCAATATTTAAGAAGGAACTGAAAAAGCCTAAGTAAATTAGCTTTAAGACAAGAAAATTTCCTATTTAAATATTTGTAGATATAACCCATTAATATAGTCCTATTTAAAGACGTTTTTAAAAGTTTCATATAAAATCCTTAGCGAACAGAAAGCATCCCAAGAAATATCTTGTTAGATTCCCAATAAATTACTGCATTCTAAAATTAATATTTCTGTACTGAATAACACACTGAACTTTCAAATACAGACAAGTTAAATAATTAATTTTAATATAAAATGCCTTTTTCTTTATTCGTTTTAAGGTTACCTGAAGTAAAGGATGTTTTAAATACAAATGTAAATATAATTAAAGTTCCAATTATATTTTAAACACACTCTTCATTTTTTGCAATGTTACCAAAGATAATATTTAGCACACAAACATACACACACATATATAATATTTATTATTGACTTCATATCTTCATTTGTCATTCTGAGAAAAACAAACCTCAGAAAAGACTTACCCAAGAACACCAAAAATGGAAACTGGTAAATGTCAATATGGGACTGAAATTATAACTAAGAACAGCTCTACATTTTATATATGTAAATTTGTTTAATGTTTTATTTTTAGCTTCTGATAAAGTCTGGGCTAATAAGATTATTTGAAATGAATTGTGGACATTTATAAGCAAGACCAATAAAAAAAATTAACCAAAAGTCACTAGAATGCTTCTTTTGACAAGTATTTTAAGCTCCTTTGATGCTCCTGTAGAGGACTTTCTTCTAAGGAGTTGGGTTCTTATACTTACTCCCTTAACCTTCCCCTGCTGTGGGTGGATGTATTTGTCAGTTAAAGAGAAGATACATTACTTTCAATAAAAGAACACTTGTTACGAGATAACCAATAGGTAAAACAAAGATAAGATACTAGCAGGCTTGATAAATTAACAGGGTCCTAGGCAAGGTCCCTCTTCCTATCTCACCTTTACATTTATCAAAGATTTAGCATCTCACCTTGCAGTATGGCCATGAAGGAATCTTTGAGGCTTTTTTTTTTTTTTTTTTTTTTTGATAGCGAGAGCACATTATTTATAGCTTTTGACCCAAAATCTCCAGTTTCCTGGTTTGTGTAAATTTTGTCGTTCTTGAAGGGTTTAAAATACACCATTCAAAATGACTCTTGACCACTTTTCATTTGTTTATTCACCACAAAGCATATAATGACTCTGATAAATCAAGTCTGCTTTGGGCTACAATTGCTGGTAACAGATCAAGTGTAGGCTTGACTGTTCCCATTTTAACATCGGTTGGGTTATAAGAAAAAGAAAGACATAATGGTGAATTATACTTGTCATCCAGAGAAAAACAAGAAAGCCTGAAAACTTTATGCTCTATTACATTTGACTCAGCAGACTCTTTTCAACTTCCTTAGGCTTTTTCCTTTATAAAGTGGCTCACTTGCTACTGGAAAATCCTGCTTAGACTTGCTGTTTTGGGTGTATGAAATGTCAAATGCCAAGCATTTTCTCAGTAAAACGGTGTTTATAATCAAAGCTTTTGAAGCCAATCATTAACAGATAGTAAACAAGCAATACACTATGAAGTAGTAATCTTCAAGTTAGGGTACATCTAGGGTAATATGGAGTGCTATCAATCATTGCCAAACCTTCAATTCTCAGATAGATGCTTTCATAAATTTAACCTCTAGGAAAATAAGCCGGTGTTTCTTTTGTACTTTCTGTCATAAACAGTCTCTCTCAGCTATTTTTCAGCATAAATGTTAACCTCTGTTTTTAACATCAAAATTTCAAAGTGCCCTATTACAAAAATTTATCCAGGGCAGAAATAAAAGTGATTAAAAATTTCAGCTTCATGTCTAGAAAGTGAATGATAGTTATTACTGGTAATAAAATATTTTATATATCATGTGATTTCCAGATTTATTGCTTTTAATTAATTGAAGGAGTACCTTAGATTTTTCAAATAGATTATTCAAAATATGTGTTACATCAAAATGTGATTTTGGAGAGCATAAATTCAGAGGGTATTTAAAGAACTGACATTGCTTCTTTGCTATTCTTCCTACCCTCATCTAACTTTTTGTGAAATATTTATAATTAATTACATACAGAAAATGTAAGAATAGAAACCATAGCGATACTAATTCACAAATGATTTTTGACTGAAATTACACTCATGTCACAGAAATATTTTATAATCTTTTATAACAAATAATACTATATATGCATAATAATTGAACATAGAGCACAAGGCACAGCAAAAGCTTCAAATTTTGTATATATGCTATTGTATTACCTAGAATAGCTGAATAGTAAATGATTTGAAAATATATTAAATTACAATTTTATAATGAAGGTAGAGTAGAAATATAAATTACAGGAGAAAAACATGTAAAATTTTTGCTTGTTAAAATATTTTTTCATGTGTTTATAAACTGATGATAATGGGTAATAAAACGCCATTTACTATGTCATATGTACCATACTATTATTTCTAACTATTGCAATTATATACACTTGCAATTATATACTCAGCATATTTTCTATGCTGAAAATTGTGAGACATACTTTTTTTTTTTTTTTCCAAAAAATTCTTTCAGTGTTTTGCCAGCACTGGTTGAAGTTCCCTGACAAAAATTCTCTGTTATTACTTTGTTGGTGGGTATGCAGTCGTAACACATATTTGAAATGTGAAGAGGTACTCCTGAAACATGAGTTATAAACCACAGATACCTCAATTAAAGAAACAAAAGTATTGGTGACAGAAACTGCTAATTATTTGTTACATTTCTTTCTTCATTTTTCTTGGTGTGATATTATTCCTGATTGTGTCAGGATAAATTGTCCTGCTGGTTATTTGATTTGTCCATACTCATATATCTGAGTATGAGTATGAAATCAATAAAATATGAGATAAATGGTGTCTAACTTCAGCATGGTCACCAAAAGGAAATTGCTGACCTGTCCCTTCCTTTCTTCACTCTAACTCCCAGGGCCCTGGCAGTGATGAAACAGCTATCCCACGACTCCAAAAGGGGGAAACCATGCATACTGCAGGGCAGAGGCCTCTGCCAAGGGCCTGGACTGCATACCTCTGACCTGACCATAAGAAAAATGACTCATTTATGTCACCGCCTGGGAAAGTTTTTATTGACCACTCATATGTCTGTATTCCAAAGACTGTACACGTTAAGTGGGGATAAAAAAAAAAAAGGGTACAACAAATGGCTATATTATTTCAGAAAAACAAAAATATCTACATAGTATAGTAGATGAAGATTGTATTGGGTATAGTGAACATAAATCCCAATCCTATCTCGGTCATGACATGGCTGCCTAGGAAAGTAATATTGCTACTCCAAGCCTTCTCCCTAAGTAAAAGGAATGGGTATATTTAAGGTCCTGTTATTTACATTGCAGTGCCTCTCTCTGCTCAGAAAACCAACCAGGAGATGTTTTTAGAAGAGTTATTTAAATTAGGACTGAAAAGATAATGTCATGATTATCCCTAAAAATTTGAATGAAAGAATAAAAGGGTGGCACAGAGGGTTAAAGCACAGCAACTAAGAAGCTGAGGCCACTTCAGTGTGAGATTGATCCCTGCCCCGAATGTGACCACATGGCGCGGCAGACCTCTCCTGACCTGCCCGCTGCTCCCTCAGCAGTACACTTCATCAGTGGGCCTGTTCTGCTTCCCACTCTGTCTCTGGCGAATCTTCTCACTGCCCCTGAACGTCTGGCCTGTACCCCAGTTCTGTATGCATAAATAAATGAACCTTAAAAAAATAAAAATGAAAGTCCAAAATTCCTAGTACCCTTTAATAACTTACATTGGGTAGAGGAAACTGCGTTCATAGGACAATGATATTCTTAGAGCAAAAATATATTCACCCAATACAGTTACTCCGACGAAAAGGTAAAGTCTTCCTAATAAATTGCTAGCACTATCCAGCCCTGCCTTACTTTCAAAGGATCTTGTAACTCCAACTTTTAGCTGACTCCAACATATGAACCAACTATACAAGTCCAATACTGATCATGTTGTCTAAGTACATTTCTTTGTATTATAAACAAGTAAGATTTTGGCACTTCAAATGTGAGAACATGAAAAATAAGAGTAATAGAATTTAAAAAGAATTTAGAAATTTATTTAAAATAGATAAAATATTAGTGAGATTTCACATAAAATTAGGTTAGCTCTTTTAATTTTTAAAACAATGAAATTATGGAAAAGTACAAATTAGTAAGCAAATTGACATCTGAAATCATTTATAATTTGTGTCTATACATAGGTGTGTGTGTATGTATAACTTTTAGGAAATTGACTAAGAATTTTGCAAAACAGTTATAAAAAATAGTTATACCAGCCCTGCCTGGTGGCACAGCTGGTTAAAGAACTGACACTGAGAAGCTCAAAGTCGCTTCAGCATGAGTTTGATCTCCTCCCAGGAAGTGACCCACATGGCTCAGCAGACCTCGTCTGTCCTTCCCACTGCTCCGCTCAACAGTGTACTGCCTGGATCTGTTCTGCTCCCCACTCTGTCTATGGTGAATCCTCTCATCACCCCTGTGGCCTGTACCCCAGTTCTGTATGCACAAATAAATAAATGAAAAAAAAGTTATATCACTCACCAACAGCATATTAGAAGCCAAGTCCCTATATTTCATCAAGACTTTCTGTGATGACACCCTTAAATTTTAACCATTCTTCCTACATGAGTAGAAAGGCATCTTAGTATGGTATTCATTTTCAATTTCATCAAAGTTAAATGAGATTGAGCATATTTTGATGTTATTACTGGCTATCATTCTTTTTTTAGGTTCACATATATTACATATTTTCTATGAATTTGTGATTTAATGGTGACTGATGAAGAAAGAAAATGTCTAACTTGGATAAATTTGAAATTTATGATTATTTAGTTTTATCATGCTTCGTGTTTTTGTTACATTTTATATTTACTTATCCATATAGGAAAGGAGTTTATTTTATGCCTTCTAAGAGTTTTAGTGTTTTCTTAATTCTCTGACACATTTCCAGTTAACTTTCTATGTTTGGTTGCATTACTTTTCCTTATTACAGTATGGAATATTGAAATATTAAAAATAGAAATCCTTACTTTATTGCCACTCAACTTGGCAACACAAGTATTACATAGCCTGGATAGAAGTTTAAGTGTTTTAGACTGTAGTGGTGTTTAGAGGAATATAAATTAAACCATCAGAATTCTCAGATCATATAGTCTATGCTAAGTGCCCCTCATCTCACAGGGAAAGTCGGGTCTCCTGGAGAGTATTTAGTATCTTTTGGTAAGACAGCCTGTGACCCACCATTTTGGCTTTTGAGTATATATTTCAAAGGAAAATATGGTCATGTATACTCAATATAGTATTATTTGAATTACTTGGGATTAAAAAAAAAAAGCTGCTCATTCACAAATGTAAAAAAAGAATAAAAAGCCAATGGATAAAGAGTACTATATATTAAGAACTATTAGAATCAATGAATTTTATGCATTTCAGTGTAGGTAAACTGTTTTTAAATATAAGTAAGGAAAAATGCAAAAGGGGATATGTAACATATTATTTACCAGATACATGTATGTGACATAGGACATAAGACAGAATCCACAAGAGTACATAAAAACTAAAATGCAATATTAAATATATTAAAGTAACTTGAAAACAAACAGTAAAAATAATGGATATAAACAAAAAAAGGACAGATAAATAAGAATATAATCTTGTTCACATCAATGTTCATAGTATGCTATGATTTTCAAGGGTAAGATAAATTCAAATTTTTACATTGGACGTTCAAGGAAAAAAGTTAAAGAACAAAAATATTCATTGCTTTGACTTAGTGATTACCCCAAAGCCTTATTTTTTAGTAAGCAGGATGAAAATACTTATATTTTAATATTTCAAATCTTACATGGTACTTAAAAGTTGCATTTCAATTTATTTTGTCATTTTTTATTTATATGCTGACTCTGGATGAGACTACTTTACACAAATTTCTGGATGCTGAGTAATGCAACTCAGCAATTGATTAGAATAATGAACACTTAAAATATTTAATGCATATAAGATAGAATAGCAAAGGATCATTAAAAAGTAATTAAACTTTTAAAAAATTTGCTTCAAATAATGTATAAAATAACTTCTGAAAAGTTAACTTCTCTAACTAGTTACAAAAGACCTCTATAAAATAGGGTCTAATTGAAATTACGTTAGTATGAGTTTTCTATCTGTATTTATTGGTTCTCATATTTAGAGGAAATTGTTATGAAATTGTTATGTCCATTCTTTGAGTAATAATTCACTGTACAAAAAAATCAGTTCTTTAAAAATCATATCTAGTGGGTTTCAAAACAGGAATACAATGTGATGGATATTTGCTGGCTATTTTCTTCCTGCATTCACTCTTACGGTTTCAAGTGGCTTTTATATTTTCATAACATATTTTTCCTGAAATCACAACAGCAGCGATTAAATATGGGAAGCTGATTACTACTAAAATTCAGGTAAGAGAAGGATAGATGCTAAGAAAAAGCTAAGGAAAGTTATAGAAAGATTACATTGTAAGTTGTTTACATTCAAGAAGTAAACATAACTGAAACCGTTAATCTTCAGTTTTGATCACAATGACACCTAACTATCTAAATATGATGATCACTCATTTCTCACACATTAGCTTTAGTAGTTCTGACCTCCGCAGGAATGTAGTTCCTACTATTGCTCAGGAACAAATACTATGTGAATTATTCTTATTTATTTTCCAGAAATTAAGTGTGGTCTGCAAGAGATTCTGGAATTCCAAATGCAGTAAATAGACAGGTGTCAACTGTTTAACAAAAATCTGTAACTGTCCTCCTACTCCCATGGGTAACTCCCTACTTGGTTGCATCTCTGCACAACCATATAGATAGTTCTCTGTTGCAGCCTCAACTGGATGTCATACTATTTTCTATAGTAATGCTTTCAAAGCATAGTGCAAGAATAAGCCATACAAAAATGGTCCCTGGTTTGTTAAAAATGCAAATCCTGGGCTCAGTTACACATATCATAATAAATCTTAGCCCTACTCTATAAGGTCTGAATGCTTCCTAATTGTACCTCACTGACAGCTCATTAATGATATGTAGATTATGTGGACAGTGGTTACTAAGCATATGGGACTTGTGACTGTGAAGTTTCTTCGAGCCCACAAAGATCCCAAGGCACAGTGGGTCAAAATGTAGTATTTATAACTTTAAGAATAAATCAGAAGAACTTAAATAAACAGTTCCTGTATCATTATTAAAGAACAGAAGTTAAAAACTATAATTTGAAAAAAAAAAGCTAAGAGTTAACAAAAGTCAACAGAGTAGCTGAATTTATACCTGTACAACTGTAAATAAACTTAATAGCTAATGATAACTTTTTTTCTGTGCCTAAGAACAAAGAAAACTTCCCTTTAGTAAGTATAAAACAGTTCTGAATGGGATTCATATATAAAATGAAAGTCTACCTCCAACTATAGTCTATTCTCCTAGAAGGTGATCGAGAAAATAAGTGGCATTCAGGAGAGTTGGAGTTACATTCTTAGACTTTCTACGTAAGACTTCTGAAAGTTGGATACATTTTATCTTGGAGAGAGAGGTAGAAGCTGCCTCAGATCTGCAAATACTAGAAATTCTAAATTTTAATGTTTTTTGTTAACGCTGAGTATTTTTAAAATAATAAATCAATTATAAATTGTGATGTTTTATCAATTGATACTCTGAGACTACCTTATTTTAATTTAGTAAGTTTCCCCCCCTTGAGTCATAAAATCTGTCTGAATTGTACTAAGTTCTTATGCTTTCTAATCCTATGAACTTTGGACTCTGGCATAGGCTATGTAGACAAGAGTCTTACGGGGTCTGCTTCACTAACTCCTATAATTACGTAATGCCAATTCCCTGTAATAAATGTGTTATATTTGAGCATATATATATATATATATATATATATATATATATATATATACATACATACATATATATACACACATACACAAGGACATTCCTTCTGGTTCTAGTCCCTGATTGACTTCTGAATGTTGAAAATTTTCTGTTGTGTGTTCTCACAATGATCTTACTAAAATAATTTTTCTGTAATCTCCATTTTGGAAATGAGGAAACAGAATTGAAGTTTAAAAAATGTGCCTAAATTCCTATTGCAAGAAATTAATGTAGTAAGGTCCATAATTCATTTAGATAAATCATATTAAAAAATAAGGAAGAATATATGGATTTGGATACCATAATCTATATGTTTCTATAAAGTTGTCATACATAGTAGGTACACTTGAGATGTCATTTTTCCCTGTCTGGGTAATTTCCCACAATGAATATATCTGCTGACTGTGCAAGAGTTCTTATGAATTGTACAGAGCATGCATCTGCTGAACTGGCATGGGGTGAATAAGAAACATAGTCAATGTTTAGCTTTTCTTATCATTGCGCTGTTCTCTCAAGGTGAACAAGAAATGAATGATTAATCACCTGCTTACATTTGACTCTATTTATGAAATCTCACACAATCAATAATTGATTGCTCGCTAGAAGAACAAACTCACAGCCACTGAAAAGGCATGCTACTTACTTCCAGAAAGGAAAAGGACATATGCTTGATTTTTTTTGAGAAACTGGTGGGAGGGGGGGATTCTGACACTGGCCTTAGGGACTGCTGGAAACTTAAGAGGCAGAAAAACAGAGGTAACAATTTGGGAATGATGGTTTTATCCCCCACTCAATGACAAAGCATTCATTTCTAGTAAGCATATTAAATAATTTCAATGGACTGGGATGACATTCCTTAACTTTCAGTAACAGCACTAGTTTTTGTTTGTTTGTTTTTTATTTTTATTTATTTTTTTATTTTTTTTGCTTTTTCAAATTAGAATTTAACTTCGGGCATACTTGCCTGGAAATGTTGGAAATGAAACATTAGAATTTTTAATATAGCCATTAGACTCCAGTTGTCTTCATGTCACACCACGTTGATTTTTACTTAGTTTAAATTAACAAAAACAAGTTGGGGAGTTTTTCAATCATGTCCCTATTTTTGGCTGTTATTTATTTCATTGTTAGGGAAAGCATTTAAAGTAAAGAAGAAACAGGTATTTTTCACTGATTAGGAAAATTGAACATGGTACAAAGAAAACTTGATAGAACATTATATTATACACAGACTATAATCTAAATTTTTTTTTATAATCTAAATTTTTAATAATCACATGTACTATCGAAAGCTGTTAAGTTGATTGAGTGAAAGTAGGGTCCAGGATCTCTGTCTGGAGTCCCTCTGTTAGGAGCAAGATGCTGCTGGCATGCTACATTTTCACCAAAAGTTTATCCTGTGTACTATGACAGCGTCACAAAGGGTAGGAAGTGGAGGGCAGTGAAAAGGGCAGCTCCTTGGAACCTCAGTTCTATTCACAACCTTGTCTATTTCTGTATCAGGATGTTGATCATAACAAACCAACTGTGAAGTTAACTATGGCAAGATGGTTTTGACTATAGAAACAAACTGATGGTCCCTATGGCACAACTCATTTTTACTACTGCCTTTCCCTTAATAATGGAACCTGGATTTACCTCCTACTTTCAAATTTTACCCCAGTGCTTAATGTATGGTTCATATGGCCTGGGTCCTATTTTCTTCCAGGGGAAAATAGCATTTAAAGTAAAGCTTTTAAAATATAGAAGAAACAGGTATGTTTCACTAAGAATCTGGGACTTCATATAAATAAGTATTTACTGGATAAATTAATGAGTTTATTAGTCAAAGGAAAGAGAAGGAAGATTACTTGCTTGTTAACTTTAGAAAAGGTTATTAAGTATAGAAAAGGTTGATCTGCATATAAGTTTGTATATGGCTTCACCTTTTTCAAATAGAGTGCCTGCTTTCACATTTTCACTATAACCTTAAAAAAAAAAATACCATACAAATTGAATTTAAATACTGACAACCAATATAGGTTAACATTAAGTAGTGGCAGAAGTCCAAACAACTATATCAAAATGACATGTAAAATGGAATAGTGTTTTCTATTTTAGGAGTGATGATAATATACTATATCCTTGCATAGGAAAAAAATAGTAAACTTCAATACATTAACAAATATATTTCACATAAAACTTTTAATAGTAAAATAATAATGTGGGCAAAAACAAGGCAATGATGATTCCTTTCTTGTGGTTTTGAAAGATGTTGGCGATGTTAAATATATACTGATTTTCCATTTTGTACTATGTGGATTTTTTAAAATTTTGGTTGTAATTTTTTCCCAAGTTAACTTAGGTCCCAAAATTTGTGTCTGCAATATGTGACAATAATGTAGTAATGATGATATATTCTGAATAGCATTGCCTAAATACCACCTGTAAAAACAGCAGGAAAGCAATATAGCGAGGAACAGAACAGCAGGTATGATGGTGTTTGTGTAAGTGCCAGCTATGTATTTGTTAAAGCTAATGAGGTATAAAAGATAATGCGACATATCCTCACCTTGTCCAGAATTTGGAGGCATGTTGAGGATTAAGGACCAAGAGCTAAGGATAGAAAGTTTCCTAAATCTACTAAAATCAATGGCAAACAGGAAAGGGCAGCATTTATTTTTTTATCTACAATAAACAGGTGCCAAGTTACCAGAAAATAATGTGTAGGTTCTCAGAGTTGCCATTTGCCATTTTGTGATAGCACCGTTTTATTTTTTAATTTTATTTTAATGCCTGTTGATGCTAAAGAGATAACTACATGAATGTGTGAACTTTTTTCATTTAGCTGATTATTGAAGAGTGCATTATAATGAGTCCCACCTTCAGGAATTAAAGTGCCAAAGTAAAATGAGACCTGGTTCTTATCATCAGATATATCTAGAGGTATTCTGAGGTCAAAACGTATTTTTTTTTTTTTTAAGATTTACTTATGCATACAGAACTGGGTTTAGGCCAGAGGTGCAAGGATAGTGAGAGGCTTCACCAGAGGCAGAGTGAGGAGCAGAGTAAGCAGATTGATGAGGTACACTACTGAGAGGAGCAGTAGGAGGATCTAGAGAGGTCTGCAGTGCCATGTGGGTCACCTCCGGGCTGGGGATCGAACTCACACTGAAGTGGCTATGGCCAGCTTGCAGTGCTGTGTCCTAATCTGTTGCACCACCAGGGAAGGCCCAAATCATAAATATTTTTATCTTTGATTGGTAACAGTAGATATAACCCCTTTCCCTTTCCAATAAGATGCATCCCTGCCTCTTCTTATAAAATCAATCTTTCTTCATGTGTATTAAAAGATAATTAATATTAAAACAAAATGTTTTGAAACCTGAAGTTTATAATTATCTTTATATCACCTAGTCACAACTAGGAGTTTAATAATTTATCCTAAAGAAAAAATGATTTGAAAAATAGTTTGAAATGCTTTCTATTTGTAGATATTTTTGAACATTCTTTTGTATCTCATTGTTCTCACATTTCATCATGCACTGTAACTGTAAGATTTTATTTTTCAAAGATTTATTTATGCATATAAGGACTTGGGTACAGGCCAGAGGTATGGGGGTGGGAGTTTTTTTTTTTTTTAAGATTTATTTATTTTTGCATACAGAGCTGGGGTACAGGCCAGAGGCTCAGGGGCGGCGAGAGGCTTCACCAGAGACAGAGTGGGGAGCAGAACAGGCAGATGGACAGAGTACATTGCAGGGGGGAGCAGCGGGCGGGTCAGGAGAGGTCTGCCACGCCATGTGGTCGCCTCCGCGGCAGGCGGGGATCGAACTCATGCAGAAGCGGCTTTAGATTCTCAGTGCTGTTCTTTAGCCCGCTGCGCCACCAGGGAGGGCCCCTGGGGGTGGGAGTTTTGAGAGGATTCACCAGAGACAGATTTGGGAGCAGAATGTTAGATTCAACAATTATCAATAATTTGCCAATCTAAAATACATACGTATCTTTAATCACTAAGATATACTCATACCTGGATTTCATTTCATTCTATAACAAAATATAACACTTGAAGGCCCATAACTGAAGGACTGGCAGAATTATCTTTTTCATTTCAACAAAGGGGCTAACCCTTTGAGTAAAAAAATCAGTGAGGGCAACCTACATTACTGCTTCCTTTTTCATTTAAAATTTCCTATAATAAATACAATAAAAATTATGGTATTTCCATTTATTGAATATATGTAACTTCCTACCAAATAATAATATGTTAAGGAAATACTGAAGAATGACAATAATGAATTTGAAAAAAATGGGTACATAATTGGGTAGATGTATCTTCACATTTGTTTTAACTATGTAGTTATGAAAGGTTATGAAAATAATTCTTTTAATGACCTAGCAAAGATAAGGTTAGCATTCTATTTGGGACTGGAAATTAAGGTGGGGAAAAGACAAGGAATTTACTTATTTATAAGTTCTCAGGCTAAAGCACAGTTGATAAAATGATGGGACGCCTCATTGCTTCTAGCCAGTGCAGAATTGCTTTAATGTAAAACTCATGCTCAATTGCCATTTTCCCTCTGAAGCTTTAAATGAGCCGATGGATTCCAAAAATATATAGTGGCAAAGCTAAAGTCTAACAGAGTTATGTTACTAATGGCTTTCGCTCTCTCTATTTTGTACCCAAATAGGTAGGTTAAAGTTCATAAGAAGAGGTGCACAGTCTCCTTAAAATTATTTAGTAACATAACTGAATGTCACGTGATTATTACCCTTGTCTTAGAAAAATATGCACGATAATGTATTCATTATTGATTCTTTCTCTGTAGGGCGCCAGCTTTGGCTCATTGCTCATTTTAAATGGCTCAGTAAGTCACAAGAGTTGTCAGCGCTTCCTCACTTAGCTTTACATCATTTGTTTACAGCATCTGCTCAACAAAAGCCATCTTTATGGATGAGTGCTACAGATTGAAAGGATTTAATCCATGAGACAGGTGTATATTAAATCTGTTACACATATGTCATGACCACAATAGAATTGTTTGGATACAATGGTAGATAACTGCATTATTTTATTCTGTATCTCAAAGTCTTAACACAGTGCCTGGAATATGGTATGCACTTGTTGAAAAAAAAAATTAAAGGCTAGATGTGTAAATAAAAAAAATTAAGGAAAAAAAAAATCAGCTGATTTTCAGGTGAAACTTCCACATAGCATCACACACTGTTGTTCTCTGCCTGAAATGCTAACTAATTACTTCTTTGCCAATTAAAACTCCCCCACAGGGACTAGTCTCATCTTCAGTATCCAGACTGAGGGACTGGGGAGAACAGGATAAGGAAGGAGTAGTGTTCGATGCTACTACCTCAAGGCAAGGTAAGGGATCAGAACACTGCATAATGGTGATAATAAGCCATTCATGTTGGGGTACTCGGGGTGTTGCAGACAGTTCTATGACTGGGTCTAAGCTATCACCATCTGCAGGCGAAAGAAACCAAGCAGATGCTGGCACAGATGGAGAAGCCTCCAATGTTGATCAGGTAGCAGACTCATTAATGAAGGCTCCAGAAAGTGTCAGATCTTCTCTTTTAGATAGCAAACATCCTTGATTATCCAAAGGTAAATTTGGTATAATACTCAGAATTAAAGTCCTATAGTTAATCTCAGCAAGAGTGATTTCTAGAACCACTGCACTAAACAAATTGTAAGTTTAAAACTTCATTCAATTAAACAGTATTTTAAAGGAATCATTATTGAGCCTTTCAAGAGATCACGACTAAGGTGCCAGATTTCCAAGAGATGCTTTAAATTACCTTTTTGATTTTCAATTGGTTGGTTCATTCAGAAAACACAAATGTACACACACTTTATAAAAGCTTTGAGATAAAAAAAAGTACAAGTCTCTCAAACTTCATTAACACCTACCTTTTGAACCACCCTTCTCACTACTTTTTACTTTTTTTTTTCTTTCACTCATGATATTGGTTCATCTTCTATTTAGCTCCTTGTCCTAGTTTTCAGCAATTGTTTACATCATATTCTCAATTTTCCAACTAATCTGGATCTCATGATAGGGATGGAAGGATAAGTGATGTAATTTTCCCTATACAGAGAACCTGCAGTGCTTAGGAAATAGACAAAAAGTAGATGGTATTAAAGAGATACAACATCAATGTGAGAGAATTAAAGTATTAAGAATCATATACTCTTATTATTGCTAATTCTAATAATACTGTCACTGTCCGTTCTTCACAGCATAGCATTGATATGATTACAGAACTTCTGCTATGTTGATACGCTTTTCCAAACTTGGAGCAAGAATCCAAGAGATTGAATGCTGAGATAGCCTCCCTAAGGAAGGAAATGGCAAAAGGGACAGGGGAAAATCCCATCTACCAAGATAAAGCAAAGATAGCTTTCTAAGTTATGACAGAAAAGGTCTTTGGGATAGTTGCTACCTAGTGACAGTTAATTTATTACTCTTCATAAAAAGGATAGACTGAAGATATTGCAAGTAGTCTACTATAACCTCTTTTCTTTCTTCAGTTATATAAACAGCTTTTAAATAATGTGCCTGATCTGTACAGAGGGGCAAAATGGTGAAAATACTGTACTATGCTCTTATATGCTATGTGATGTGCCTGGGCTGCTTTACTTGAATGCTCAGGGTAGCTCTCTTGGATGACCTCGCCTAACTCAGGACTCAAAGATGTAGTCTCTAGAACATACTATTGATTTATCTCCACCAACAATTTCCACTGGAGCTGATGTAGGACTTGACTTTATGACATTCTAACGGACAATGGCTCCATCACAGTGAATTATTAAATAAAGAGACTTTGTTATCCTTACATGTACAGAAGCAGCATACAGCTTTTGTTAACTGTGGTTAGACTCATTAAAGGAGCTTAAGAAGGACTTGTGAAGCATACAAGGTAGGTTATTAGTGAATAATATCTCCATTTCACTCCCTACTTTCCCTGAATGTCAGTCAGGTGAAACAGAAAGGTTAAGGGGTAAAGCGGTTATTTAAGTCCCCAATGCCAGTAATAAGCCTTTCATACAATACAGGAAATCCATGTAGAAAGCACTGCATTCTTTGGCCCTTCTTGGTGGTGCAGCAGGTTGAAGGACAGCACTATGAAGCTAGCAGCTGCTGCTTCAAAAGGAGTTCAATCCCCCATCAGGGAGTGACCCACATGGCGCAGCAGATTTCTCCTGTCTTGCCCATTGCTCCCCTCAGCCGTGTACTTCCTCAATCTGCCTGTTCTGCTCCCTGCTCTGTCTGGTGAATCCTCTCACTGCCCCTGCACCTCTGGCTTGTACCCCAGTTCTGTATGCATAAATAAATAAGTCTTAAAAAAAATGGGAATTCATTTTTAATGACTAAATCACACAGACATTGGAGATAGAAGCCTGAAAGGAGAGTCTAGATGTTGATTGATAGTGAAGCTGTCTGAAATGGATAACAGATTTTATTTGGAAATGAGTTTTGTCTTTATCTTTTAAAAATAATTGTAGGATGTCTTACTAGAAATATAGAGATGTTAGTTTCAATAAATTTGCATTCTTTCACTTAATCAAGTAATTTCAACAAAAGGAGTAGGTAAAACAGGTGACTTGTTTCCGCTAGATTGCCAGTAGAGCTTAGGCTGAAATAAGAAACAGACGAAAGCACAAGCAACAGAAATAAATCAAATGTCGTATTTAATTAGTGCAAGTAACTAAATAAGAATTGAATCAGTACTAGAATAAATTCAATCCAGCACCTTTATGTATATATCAGTTAGCTTTTGGGATGATTAGTAATCAGAAAATTCAATGTTGTAGTATAGTTAAAATATCTGCATTTTGAAAAACCATTTGTGATCAGCAAGGAGTAAAACTGTTTATTTCTAATTATCAGTACTCTACAGTTTCAGAGAATAATGATTGGTTAATTTGCATGTCAACAGAGATGACTTTTTGAATTGAATTTAGATTACCAGCATTCTAAAGTTATACTATTTTAGTATTGAACTTCATGGACAAGGAATCGTTATAATTTCTTTTCTTTTTAACAGTTTCAGTTTTACTATTGTTTGTAATGGTAATGAAAACATGCTATTGCTGCTGTTTCATTAGAACCTATGGTGTATAAAACTTTAAAAAAAAAAGACTGCTTTTAGTCTGTAAGTGCTGGGGAAAGTCTAATTTCTCAGCTTACACTTAAACTGGAAAACGTTCAAACAACATATCATTTGCTGATATGAGGTGTGTCTTCTTTCCTCCATTTCAGCATCTTTTAAACAGTTACAAAATTTGTATCTTTAATGAGTTTTTACATTGTATAAAAATGAACAATGATGTAAAAGTATATAAAAATAAAATGAAATAATAATGATTTATGTCTTTCATTTTTCATAAAAAACATAAATTTGCTAAATATTTTAACAGACATGCCTTTAGAGATTCTATGTATATAATAAATAATTCTAATTTAAATGTCATAAAAAACATTTTTATTATTCATGTCAGTTTAATAGCAAGACTTTACTTGGAAGTAAACTAGAAAGAGATATTTTTCTGCTTTACTTTCTTCATTGTGTTTGTGATGGAGTTTTATGAAAGGTGAGATTTGTAATACCCATGAGCATGAAAATGTTTTTACTACCCATCTGTTTTCAGAGAAAATAAGCCATTTTAACTCTGTCAACTGCAAAAAAGAAAAGTATAGAGTAATTATAAGTCAAAATCAACAGGAAAATTAAAACAAAACCATACTATTTACACTGGGTGTTCTCAACAAAGCTGCAATAATGCAAAGATGTGAAATAGCATATGTATCTTCCAGTCCACTTCCACTTTTGCTAAAAGTGATTTAAGTGGAACAGAAAATGTGGTGGGGTGGGGTGGGGTAAAGGAAGGATTAAGTCCCTGACACCGGTAATAAACATTTCAACCAACAGAGAGTGAGATGTTCCTAACGGTAGATCCCTCATGAATGGGATAAGTACCTTCAAAAAAGAGACTCAAGAGAGCTCTCAGTCCCCTCTGCCACATGAAGACACCAGGAGAAATTGACCAGCTAGGTGTAGGGAAAAACCACCTATCAGTGACTGGCTCAGAACTTAAATGGACTTCTGGGCCCTCCCTAGTGGTGCAACTGGTTAAAGCACAGCACTGCAATCTAGCTGTGGCTGCTTCAATCCCCAGCCCCAGAGGTGGCCCACATGGCACAATAGACCTCTCTGGTCTCGCCTGCTGCTCCTCTCAGCAGTGTATTTCATGGATCTGACTTGTCCCCATCATTGCCCTTGTACTTCTGGCCTGTACCCCAGTTCTCTATGCATAGATAAATCTTAAGAAAAAAAAAAATCTTGGACTTCTTAATCTCCAGGACTAGGAAAAAGAGAAGTTTGTTGTTTAAGCCACCCAGTTTACACTGTAACAGTGTAACAGTCAAAAATTGTACTAGATATTAGGAATTTAGCAGTGGATAAGACAAATATAACCCTGGATCATAAACATTACTGGGAAATAAATAAGAATGGAAATATTTTAATGAAAACAAGACTAACATTGTCCAAATATTTTAAATTCTTATTTTTTCTTTGTCATTGTGAAATTCACATTTCTGTGAAATTCCACATTTCCCCAACCACTCTAAGCTTTAAATTAACAAGTGTGGGGGTATTTAAGCCCACAGTCAAATTCAGTTATTCACTACAAGTACTCACAAAACACAAAAAGCCTTAATACTCATGATCAAGGTAGATGATAAGGAAAAGATAGGTTAACACCAGAGGCAGGGTCCAGGACACACAGGGTACCAAGCTTCCAGTTGTCCTCCCTTAGTAAAGAGTGCAGATACACCTGTTTCTCAAGGTAATAATGAGCACTGATATATCAAAGTACTGCCAATCTGGAAAGTTAACCTTAGTTTCTGTGCCTTGGGTTTTATTGGAACTCAGTCCTATAGACTTGGTTGAGCTCTCATATGAAAGAACTTAGACTGTATTCCCTCCATAGGTAGTACTGAGACCATTTTCTGAAGCTATATTGGCACAACTCACAAACCCCTTCTTAAATGGTATTGTCTGTACAGTCTATCTGGCACAACCTAAAGTCTCCAGGTAAACAAAAACACTCTTATCAGGCAGGAAATTCCAAGGAACAATTTCTAGGTACTAAAATTTAACCTCAAGCCCCCTTTAGGCAAGTTAATTTTATGCTATACATCCTTACATACAAAAGAAACATTGGGTGAGACCATTAATTGTTTGGTATTTTTCTGATATCTGATTTTTACAAAAGAATTGTAGATTGAGCTACAGAATTCTTTGTGCAACTTGTATGGAAGACTATTAACATACAATGCATTATAATTAGTACAGAAATTATATAAATGCATATAAATGTGTATTTATATATAATTAAACATGTTTAAAATAAATTAAACATAAATAAAATTCTCAGTTCTCAATCTAGAAAATAATCCAAATCATTGATAAATAGATAAAAAATTGAGTATCATGAAATGCTTTCTATCTTTCCAGACATTTTTTTTAGTAAATAATAAATGAAAGTTAAAAAATAAATCTATTTTCATGTTTTTCTGACTCTCATAGAGAAGGGGCTCTTATAATAGTAACATTTTGTAGACAGTAGTTCAACTGAGGTTTTATTGGAGAAGGAATGTTAAGAACCTTTTCTAAGTTGTGTTTATTGGTATATTAGAAAATGAAGAAATGCAGTTACAACTTCACAATCCACTGCTCAATTATCTTGGAACTGTACAAATGGAAAAACAAAATTGATTTCTGGAAAATTTTGCAAACGTAAAGATAATTAAAAGGAAACTTAGTGATCTTTTTAAACAAACAGATTGGTAGCCCCTAATGAATGCTGTATCATTTGTTATAGAATTCAATTGTGATATCTCTTATTTTCTTAATGTATATAAAAACATTAGTTCATGGGAAGATACATAAAAACAAAAAGGAAGGTGACTATACTCGCACAGAAAAAAGTCCTTAAAGTTTCTTTCTAAATAGTAAAAAAAAAATGTTTTGTCAAAATTTGTTTAGTAAAAGAATAAGTAATTCTATATTTATCTTTGTTTATAAAATCAAATCACTGGTAATAAGTCAAAAATGTTTATCAAGAATGGGGATAATGTAGATATTAATCTGACTTGCTTTATGCATTTTAGAAGAGAATAAGAAAAATGAGAACTATTCATATATGGTTTATGCTTCAGTAATAATGAGAAGCCATTCCTCCTAGACAATATTTTTATCCCTAAGAAAACAATCAGGTTTTTAAGCAGTCATCTTACAGACAAATAAAAGACATGTGATAGTTTCTAATGTGCCTTTCGCTCAGAAATAAACAGTAAGCACATAAATGCAGTCATGCCTTTTTCTTTTATGAATTGAAGGACAGTTGCAAGGATGTATCCAGTGACTATTTCAGTGGCATTTTTCCAGCATGTGCTCACACTGAATCTCTATGTCATATTTGGAAAATTTTTTACAATACTTCAACTTTTTCATGATTACTGTATCTGTTATGGTAATCTGTGACCAAAGATCTTTATGTTACTATTATAAGTTTGAGAACGCAAAGAAAAGTCACCTTACAAAATGAGGGATGTAGTTAATAAAATTGATAAAATGTAATTGACAAAACGGAGGATATAATCATGCATGTATTTTAGCTGTTCAAACAAGAAGCCATCTCTTTCTCTCCCTCTCTCCCTCTCTCCTCCCCTTCCCCCCCCCCCTTGCTATTAACCTGCACTGGCCTCCAGTATTAAAGTGAAAGGAAGCGTTACACATCTCACTTTAAATCCAAAAGTGAAAATAATCAAGGTAAGTGAGGAAAGGGTGCTGAAACGTGATAGACTAAAAGCTAGAGCTTGTGTGCTACTACTTAAATTGAGAATGAGAAAAAAAGTTTTTGAAGGAAATTAAAAGTGTTGTTCAAGAAAATGAAGAAGTCTTATTATTCCTCTGGCATGCACTTTAGTGCTTCTGGATAGAAGACCAATTCTGAATGTAGCTGAGGTTGGTCCATGAAGTTTAAAAAACTATCTCCATAACAAAGTTTAATATGAAACTATTAATTCTGGCGTAGAAACTACAGAAAGCCATCTAAAAAACCTAGCTAAGATTCTTTTTCTTGATTTGCTATAGACTCGATGATTGATTGACTGATTACTGTACCATCATTCCATATCCTTGCCAGCCTCTGGGAACGATAGGATTTCTCCCCTTGACCTTCCTTTAGAAGAAGATGCTGACTTTCGGAGAAAAAAATTGAAAGCCTGGCTTCAAAGACTAAAAGGACAGGCTGACTCATTTGTTAAGAGCAAATGCAGCTGAGGAGTGCAAGCTGAGTCCAAGCTCACTTGCCATTCTGAAAATACTATGGCCCCTCAGCATAATGTTAAATCTCCTCTGTCTGTGCTACATAAATGTAACAGTAAAGCCTATATGATAGCACATCCACTTATAACATGTTTCTCTGGATATTTTAAGCCTATTATTGAGAATCTATTACTCAGAAAAAAAAAATATTTTGTGGAATGAACTCATCATTCTAGATATTATTGAGGTAATTTATGGGGGGAGGGAGTAAAAATGCCAACATTAATTTAGAATAAGTCAAATCTAGTATTTTTGGATAAATTTGATGACTCAAAATTAACTTTCTTAGAGAAAGTAAATACAGAGGTGGAAAAATAAGTAACAAAACAAACTAAACCCATAAAATTAGCTGTGGATCCTAAAGTTATGACTGAATTGCTGCAATATCACTATAAGGATTAATACATCTGTAATTGCTTCTTGTAGATGAGCAAAGAAAGTGGTTCCTGGAGAAGTAAACTGTTCATGGTAAATATTGTTGGCATGATAGCAAGAGTTTAGTTGATAAATGACAGAAATTTTTGACCATATTGACTCCAGTTTTGAAAGAAGCTACTGTGGAAAAAAACACTATCACACAACATTGTGTGCTACAGAAAAAAAAAAAATCCACAGCAAGTTAACATAACAACCTTTATTATCTTGAAAAAATTAACATATCCATTCCAACCTTCACCAACCCCTATCCTGATCTGTTAGCAGTTGCCAATATGGAGGTCTTTGACTCCAAAATTATAATTTACTGAAGCCTTAGATGATGGTTAGCATATTTTTACAAATGAGTATGTTTAAAAATATAATAGTTTATTTTTACATCATTCTATGCCTTTTTCCATCTCAGTTGTAGTCCCCATGGGCTCCCCATCACCAAATCACCTGTGTGTCATGTCATCACCATAGTCCTGTGTATTCCCCCCCCACCTTATTTTTGATCCCATTCCCCACTCCACCCCATAAAATCCCTCTGGTATACGGTTGTTCATTATTATTATTTCCGCCTCCCTGGTCCTTTATGCTCCTGCTACGAGTGCATAGCATTCTTTTTTTCTTTTTTCTTTCTGGATTATTTCACTAAGCATGATCCCTTCCAACTCCATCCATGTTGCTGCAAAAGTCATGAGTTTATCTTTTTTGATTGCTGAGTAATATTCCATTGTGTATATGCATCACATTTTTTTTTTTAATCCAGTCATCTACTTTTGGGCAGCAAATGAGTATTTTTAATGAAAATTACTTTTTTTTAGACTTAATGTTAATATATGCTTATATACTATAGTGTGAACATATATTTTAAATGGCTGGGAAGCCAAAAAAAAAAAAAAATGTGACTTACTTTACTTCTTTGTAGTGATCTGGAACTAAGCTTCTAATATTTCAGAGCTTTGCCAATAAATAAATAAATAGTATTTTATATAAAGTCACAGAGATTTAGCCAAACTATTTTAGAAAAGTGAGACCTTTTTCCCCTCCTAAATGGAGTCTTTATTTTTCATTTGTTAAAAGGGGAAAATTTGAATTTGCATTTATCAAAATAATTATGTTCATTAATGAATCATATTTACTTGAAAATTTAAAAATACTCAACTTACATGTCATTTTGTTGTAAGAAAAATAAAGGGCATATACTTTCAAAAAATTTCAGACACTTAGGTATGGTGGTGATGTATATTTCACAATTCAACAGACATTTAGAATGTCTAAAGGGAGAAAATTTTCAAAATTCTGAACACAGATTTGATTAAGATAAGGATCATTCAACTAATGATCATCAAAGGGAAAAAAGGGTTAATTTCATTTATTTTGTATTAATAAAATATGTACAAGGTAGATAGATAAATAGATCAGTATTTTAATGAATGGGTGAAAAGATAGAAAATGTTGGGCATAACAATTAGAATAAATTATTTACAAGATAATACAGCTATAGATTTATAAATTACATTGATATTAATAAACTTTTTTTTTTTAAGATTTATTTATTTATTCACACAGAACTGGGGTACAGGCCAGAGATGCGGAGGGTGAGAGGATTCACCAGAGACAGAGTGGGGAGTAGAACAGGCAGATCAACGAAGTACACTGCTGAGGGGAGCAGCGGGCGGGTCAGAAGAGGTCTGCCACGCCATGTGGTCACCTCCGGGGCAGGCGGGGATCGAACTCATGCGGAGGTGGCTTTGACTTCTTAGTGCTGTGCTTTAACCCGCTGCGCCACCAGGGAGGGCCTATTAATAAACTATTTTTTAAACCTTTTGATTTTACCAGATACTTTGTATTTCAGCCCCATTATTCTCCAAAATTAAGTTCTATGAAAATGTCTTCACTAGCTATATTTCACTGTTATGTACACTGAGAATCAATGATTAAAAGACTAATCCAACATCATTCAACCAGGTAAGTTGTATGCCCGGACTTAAACTTGACACAAGCATTTCTCTCAAAACACATCTTTTTTTCTGCTAAACAAAGCTGCCTTTATGACTACTTAATCATGAACACTCAAGATATAAATTGAAACTGGTATACTAGTAATTAATAGACTATAAGTCTCATAACTCCAAGGCTAGGCAAAAATGTTTTCCAACATTAACCTGTTTATTGTTTATTGTTTATCATGGACAAACCAAAAGAAAAATTAATGCAAAATAAAATTTTTAATTGAAAACAAAAGATTAAATTCATCAGAATTCTGACATTTGGTTCTATAAAAGTTTTAAATAAATTAGGTTGGACTGAAGTTACTGAAATGGAAGTTTTCCTTCATTTCGTAAACCAAAATATGGGCCTCTTAAATTCCTCTTAGTTCCTTCATGTATCATCAGAAGCAACAATTTATTTTTAAATAATGTTATGGAGGAGTTCTACATTTTCATGATAACTAAGGTACTGTCAATTTCATCTTCCTATTTGAGAAAACAAACTTAATCATTCCCAGTTTTGTGAGAAGCTTCCATTGCCAAAGAATTCTTCTATTATAATTACTCATAACAATTGAAGAGACATACAGAATCTTGTTTATCAGCCAATTCAATTTAGAATCTTGGAATCTAACATTTCATTTTAATTTAATATGTATGACAGTTACTCAGCTTGGTCAGCAAAAGCAGTTTTGAATTATCAGTCAGCAATGTTAGGACAGAAATGGTACTATGTTATTCATTTTCAATGACAGCAAAAAACTTTCAGATATTTAAACAACATCTTTGAATATATAAAAATTATATTTAATGCAATAGGAAATTGCTAGTAATTAACAATCTATTCAATTAAAAATTACTTGCAGCAGAGTGAGCAAACTAATACTAATCTAAGCATTAAAAAACTACAATCATCTAATGTAAAGGTATGTTACTCCTAGAAAAAAGTTAAAACACTCTCACTTCTTTCTGACATTTCCTTATGAACAACCATGTTCATTATTATTTTTCTTTGGTGAGCTAATTTCGAACACAGCCTTGATTTATCAATGTCCAATTAATTCATATGTAAAGTGATATAGAAAATGATTGACAGGTATGTCATGACTGATAGTCAAGAGATTAAAATGGTTCAAGGTTTTGTTACTTAACTTTCCTACTTAAGAGTTCTGGGACTTGTCATCCAGTCTAATGTCACCCTAAGTTGTTGCATAATGAAAAGATGAGTATTCATTCAGGTGTGCCATCACTATAGAGTAGTGCCTGATAGTTTGCCCATTTAATTATCCCTTGCCTCATTCAAATTATTGGCAGTATGTGTGGGATTTTCCCCATTTAGATAATATCATTTGAATTTGAAATAACAGATATGACCACACTGAAGATGAGCCAAGATTTTAGAGTTTTGTCTCTCTATGGTATAATGAAGGATGATCATTTTACAGCTGTTTTATACCAGCATTCTATTTTTGATAAAGCATGTTTGACATTTTTGCTTTTCTGAATTACAAAAATACAGCCAAATTCTGGATTTTTTAAAATTGAAGTTATTTAAATTTAACATATACTAAACTACTATTTTCAAAAGAAATAGCATGTCCTAATAAACACTGTAGGTAGTGTGTCTGTCCTCTGAGAGCAAAACTAGCAAAAAATATTTAATTATAGTTATGAAAGTTCAAATTTTAAAATTATTTCTATAGGGTGACAATAGTAGAATATAGATTATCAAATGGCTACAATTATTTCTTTCTCTCTCCCCATGCTGATATCCAATGTGATTTTGCATTTTCTCTTATAACAGGGTGGTCCCCAAGAAAAGGGGTGGTTCCAGGTTCCCTGCCCATGTTGGGTACCAATTCTGTTACAGGACATCTCTGAACCCCCCAAATCTTTCTGCTCTAAATAGGTTCTGCCATTCACTGCATCCAACCAAACGTATTGGAAAGGAACTTTAATACAATTAATTTGCAATACATAACAGACAAAGAATATAGTTTGTAAATCAAATACCGAAAGTTACACCTTCCCTCATGGGTAGAAGTCTACTCAAAAGGGATTGGTCCAAAGCAAGACCCAAAAGTCACCACAAGTCTAAAGCATCTTTTGGTGGGGACTCATAGAAAAGGGTCAGAAATAGCCAGGCAAGTCTGGGAGGAAAAGAGCGAAATCAATATCAAGATAAATGCTGCTATAGCTAACTTGCCCACCGGTCTCTCACCTACATCTGTTTCAACTAGTCCAGGGCTAAGAAACAAAAGCTTCTTCTTCACATGTCTCTCTGCACCATGTACCCTCTCAGGTCTCCTCTTGTTTTCCATCCTGCTTCTTTCCTCCTCAGTCTCCTCTCCACATCCTTCTCCTCCCTACTCAGCTCCACTCTGGGTGGAGTAGGGAACCTAGCCCCTTCCCTTTTCCTGGGGACCATCCTGTTATGCATCCATTAACAAGGAGAGTTATCAAACAGATAATGTTTTATCCTATTTCTTGTTTAGTTGTGAAATCTAACTCCAGTAAAGACATGTTTAAAATGATAATCCATTTAGTTAGTTGCTCAATCCCAGTATATATGTTTATGAGGAACATAAAGTCATACCTATACACCATGGAAAACATGTTTATCAATGAGAGCACCATGATTAAGCCACATGACATCCAGAAGGGATAAGATACATAGCAGATGGTCTCACATCTATGTGGAATGCACAAAAGTCAAGCAAAAGGTCAGAAAAAAGTTCAAACTAACAAGTTGACTGTAGAACTAAAGCAGACAGCACACAAGAGGGTTGGATGCAGACAAAACAGGGGAGGGATGAACATACGGGAATATGGTGATGGCTCATGGGTGCTACGGTGGCAGGTGACATGACCTAGTTCACATCACTATGGGGACTACCGTGGTGTGAAAAATTAATTGAAAAAAAAAATCACAGGATAACAAGTCTTCTACAGGAAATCTTTAAAAATGATTATGGAGATCTTGGATTTTACTAGGGTATTTTAACATTGAGGCTCTAAATATTATGCTTTTACCAAAAGAAAGAAAATATTCTAAAATAAATAAGAAAACTAATTTACTGATCTGTGGTCCAGTTGTACATATTTAAACTATATATCACAGCCTACTCCCAGTCCTCTGTAAGGGGTAGTAATATGAGTTGTTAAGCAACTACTGTTCATTTACACTTCTATTAAAAACCTAGCCTTGTTTTACATATACAATTCACAGGATTTTAAGCCGCATCATCACAACCAGTTCCAATAAGAGAAATTCATTTTAATTCTCCCCTAAGAAATAAATACCACAAAAAAAATCAAATAGCCAAATTTTGTAAGCTATATCTGTGCTCTTTCACAAAACCTTAAATAGTATATTAAATACTTTAACCTTTATAAGAACTAAAATCTTCTCCAAAGAATTCCTTTCATCTCCACCATCATCATTTCACCATCAATCATCTCCCCTTATATGAAGGGAATGTGTGCTGATGCTGACCTTTGAAATAATTGTTCCAATTCTCTCCTTAATAGTTACTGATTCCACAGACTTGACAAATTACACATTTAAACACATAATGGAGGGGCCTTCCTGGTGGCTCAAGGGGTTAATACCCACACTACCAAGCTATCAGCAGCCACTGAAGCCTGTGTTTGATCCCCAGGCAGGGGGTTAACTCACAAGCCTCCCCTGGGGTCCCCTCAGCAGTGTACTTTAGTCGATCTCCCTGTTCTACTCCTCACTCTGGTGTGTAAGAGCATATACCTCTTATATGCAAAAATAAATAAAATGAATATATTAAAACACATAATGGAGATATCTAATTCCATTCAGTTTTTTATCATTGCAATAAAATCCAGCTTTTAAACATTAGTTCAAAGGTCCTGTATCAGCTTGTCGTAGTTACCTTCTAAATTACAGTGATATTTCAAGAAATATGACTTGTAGATTTTAAAAGAGGTTAAGGCAGAAACCCTCGTTTATATTGTCTCCTGATGTCCCTTGTCTCAAATTGACACTTATATTCCATCCTCGTAATATACCATATTACTTTTTTCGTTTTTATATGTAAATTTACAGTTTATTTCTGTCAGTCATTTCAGAGGTGCTATCAATCAAGGGAACTTCCTCTCTCAAAATGACACAAGTCCACTGTGGTTCCTAGTCCTATGCATGGTAAATGTGGTGTGTTACCTGGCTTTTAAGTATGTAGGTTATATTTTTTTTTAATTTTTCTTCACTGCATTTATTTCTCTTAGAAATTTGCAATAATTTGCTTAGAAAAGATGCATTTGAGTTTGGATCATAATCTTCCTAATGAAATACTAGGTAAGATCAATGAGGAAAAATTTTAATGTCTCTATAGACTTACTCATTATTATGGCACTTAATAAATATCTGAACTAATGAAATAACATAATGGGATATTTGGCCTATAAAGTGAAGGAATTTTGGCTTCTGGAATTTTATTAAAAGAGTTAGAGCTTTTTTTATAAACCTTCAACACTAGTCACTACCAACATATTTACTGTCACCTTTTCTTTTACATTAAGGGTAAAAGTTGGCCACCAGTGAATAATAGACCCCGAATTATTTTTTACTTGATATAAATGATTCCTTTAGTTTATTAGCTATATCTATAAACGATATGGCTGCATGCTTTATAAGTCAAGCTGTTATTTATTCACAATAGAAAAAAAATCACTGAATCTAGAAAATAAAATTTAATTCACATGGTGATTTCACTTGTTCTTTCAAATAGATAATTTTACATATACCACTGTTTTATTCTTATTTGAGTTTTCAAGTCTATAACTTTTTGAAAAAAAAAATTCTAAGAGATGGTTCAGTGCTCTCTCTCCTGGGATAATAGTAATTCTACAAGAATAGATTTTACTTCGTGCATCAGTAAATATGCCAGGAAATCAACATAAATAGTAAATTAGCTAAAACACAAGAATTTTCTTGTCATTTCAGCTCTTGAATAAATATACTCTGGAGAATATAATACATATGAATATTGTGTTATTAATTTTTACATATTAACAAACTATTGCATCATAAAATCAAAGAGCAAAGCATTAAAACATTGTAGAACTAAAATGAAGCCTTTAGTATAATTATTCTTGAATATTTTCACTCATATACTAGAATCATCTTCCTAAAATATTAGATGTCTCTTAAGTAATTATACCTTAATCATTCAATTAAAATCTAGAATAAGATATCTATTCTGTGCAATGCTTTTAGCCAACCCATTTTACTTTTTCAGAATTATAACCCATCACTATTTACATATCTTCAATTCTCAGCACCATTTTATTTCCATTTTATGGAGAATAAACTTAGTTTTATTCCTACTTTATATCCATCCATCCAAATCAGCAAAAGGAAAAGTTTAATGCTACTCCTTTTTTATTTTTTTCATTTATCCCTTACTCTTTTATTGTAACCCACACTAATGACTTGCAAATTGAGAGTATATTTCATTGGCCTCTAAAATTAGTTTCTTAAACACTATTCTTCATCTTCCTAATTGGAGTATAGTATATAGTATAGTTAAGGGCCCTTATTGTGGATGAATACTATAAAAGGATTAATATGAAAGTGAATACAAAATTAACCATCATTTAATTTGATAATTACATGCAATGAAGGAGGTGTTCCGGTATACATGGGTAATTTCTTATTAATTTGAAATTAGTTCTACTTTAGGATGCACACTGCATTGGGAAACACTCAAAATAGATTATCAGAATATAATGTACTTAATAAGAGGGAAATACACCAGATTAAGCAGTTTTAAACTTCACAGAATAGATGCAAAGTAGTAAAAGTATTATAGATAACTGAGGAAGAGAATGTTAATTGTGGCCTGGTTGTACAAGTCTGGCACATTTTTATTGGTGTTAGAGTGAACTGAATAAAGAAGGAGGCAAGCCAGTTATTTCCTGAGAAGTACAGAATGATTCAATAGTATAAGTCCTTTCTCAAGCTTTCTACATGCCCTCAGGGCTTCTTGTAACTATAAAATAAATTATATTTTATTACAGAAGTGGGACCTGCAAATTAAAACTATGAACATGTACTTATCACACTGGTAGCAATGAAAAGGTCTAAGGAAATTATGAATAGATAAAAATTTGGAACATGACCATTCTTATTAATTGAAAATTAAAATGCAAATTGATCATTCTTATTAATTGAAGATGAAAATAAACATTTTTCAAGAGGCATATACAATTATATTTCCCTATACCTATCATTATAACAAAAATAAATTTAAAGTTAAAGCTAGGAGTAATAGAAAAAGCCATTGAAATGGAAAAATTAGGCTGTTTGCACACATGGTATATAAAAGGACATGGAATGGATGAGTTATAGGAGCACATTATTGAGTTAAACAAGTGATTTAATGAGAGTACATACAATAATGAAAACCTGATACCATTAAAAAATATAAAGCCAATAAACACTGAAAATGCCCTATGTTTTCATTATTCAGTTTCATATTTTATGTCTGTTTCCTATGTTCTAAAATGTTAAAATATTGAAAATGTTTAAACGGTAAATATAAAAATTAAATGGTTACCTCTTAAAGAATATTTGGAATTCAAGTGAGCTGACACTAAAAAATAAAAACTGAAAGGCATTCTTTAACAGAAAATTAAAATACAAACTAATTAAAAAAGATTTATTCTTAAATATGTACATGAGATGGAAGCATGCTTTTTATTTTAGTATTCTTTACAGTATTAACATCACTACCTTTGAGCAAAATACAAATATAATGATCACAGGTAACATACAGGACACTGTTTGCATTGTTTTAGTAAAAATAGATGGAGTCAAGACAAAAAGGATAAAAAATGCATAACAAGTAATGTTTACTTCTTCAATTGAGGAGGTGTTTTGATGGCAATCTGTTAAGCTTGTATTTGGCCTTTCAATCACATTAGGGATGAAAACACAACAAGTAATACAAACTATGGCAATTTCACAATAGATTTACAAATATGAATGCATTGTGCTACGAAATAAAGACATTTTAAACAAAGTCTTTGTAAAACAGGTAATAATTTGTTGATCTAAAGCAAATTCCTAAAAACAGTTTAATAACTAAATCTTATATTTTGAGTAAATAACTTTACAGAACCACAAAGTACAGCTTGCCTATAATTTTGGCTATGTATATCTTTTTCATACTCTGATAGCACAGGATCAGACTTAAATCTGGAAACATAGAGAGAGAGATTTATGGTGCCCATGTCTCAGACCCTCCAGAAGTCAGAAAAGGTCAAAACAAGTAACCCAAACCAAAAATGAAACAAAGAAAAAAAAAAACCAAAACACAACACACCTGAAGGAAGAGTAAATTTAGTTCAACTCTTTCTAACACAGATATTTGAAATTATGGAAATTTAAGTAGCAAAATGGACAAGAAAATATAATGGAAAAAGTTTGTTCAGCAAATGCTGTTAAGGAAGCTGGTCTGCCATATACAAAATAATACAAATAGGTCAGTATCTCACAAAACACAAAAAATAACTCAAATGGATTATAGACTAAATATAAATTTTGAAACCATGGCTACCCTACAAGATAATACAGGCAAAACATGTAGTCACTTGTTTTAATGCTTTCTTTGGGGCTCAATCCAACAGTAAGGGAAACAGTACCAAAAATAATCAAATTGGAAGTCATTAAACTAAAATCCTCACAGTAAAAACCTCACAGTAACTATTATTAAAGCAAAAAGACTACTGTATGGCGTGAAATGATTTATACACTATGCAACCAAGAAGCAGATCATACTCAAGCTCCACAGAGAACTCATTCAACTCTGCAGAAAGAAACCAAATAATCCAGTCAAAAATAGTTAAATAACACTTCTCCAAGTAAGACATACAGAGAGTCAATACATGAAAAAAAATTATTATCATCAATTGTTATCAGGAAAATATACACTAGAAGTACAAGGAGGTATCACCTCACACTCTTGAGATTAACCCACATCGAAGAGTTCAGAAAGAACAAGTATTGGTGACTGTGTGTGGAAACTGCAAGTAGATTTGTTCAGCCTTATGGAAAATAATGCATTTTTTTCCAAAACATTAAAAACAGGTCTGTCATGTGATACAATACATCCACTCTAAGGTATCTGTTTAAAGAATACCAACACACTTGAGAAAAATATGTAGTCTTATATTCATCTCAGTATTATTTGAATACTTAAAGTGTGAAAATAACCTAAATGCCCAAGAATGCTTTTTAAGTAGAGAAAAACATACATATACATATATATTCATACAGTGGAACATGTTCAGCTATAAGAAAATTCAAGTCTTGTCATTTTCAACACGAATGAATTAGAGGGGTTTATATTTAGCAAAGTAAGTGAGGAAAAAAATGGAAATAGAAGATGATTTTATCATATGAGATAAAAACAAAATGAGAACATATAAAACTGAATATTACCAAAGCCTAGAAATCTAACTGAAGAATCGAGACTATTGGAAGCATAGGCTGAGGATGGGGAGCAATGGAATGTACATGGCCCCAGTGGTCTCTGTGGGGAATTATAGGTGATTTGTGACGAGTGCAGTGCCATACATACAAAGAGGTACATGTCTATAACCCTAACTCTTATGCAGAGCTTTATCCCAAAGTTAAACTCAATAAAAATAATAAAGTTAACAAAATGGCTTACTAAAATAGAAGTTCCTGTCTGTAGTCCTGTCTGAAGGAAGGCAGAAAAGCATCCTTACTATGATAGGGGAAAGGTCATGGGAGAGGTGACTGGAATGGGAGAGACAGAATTGAAAATATTTTCCTTTTGATATCGCATTACACATAAAGTAGTTTGTATTAAACATAAAAAGTCTTTAAACTTACAATTCCCAGCATTTTGGTGTTTTGCAACCATCCCAGACTGGGCAGGTTCACCATCAGCTCTAGTGGTATGTGCATCATTTTTACAAGTTGAAGGGTAAGCAGGGGAGACAAATCAGCAGTGAGACAGCAAGTTGAGCCTCTTCCCAGGCTGACACCACCTTTTTATTCCCTCCTTCCTAGGCACAGGTGTGCACACTTGCACATGCGCACACACCCATGCTGGGGGGGGGGGCATAATCAGTCACAGGTGCTCCACACTCACGTGACTTCTACCTTAACAAGATCAAGGCGATAGCCATAGAGAGACTATTGGCATAAAAAGCCTGATGAACTTCAGTTATCTGAAAGATGGAATTGAGTATTTGCTCATCCAGTGATCAAAGGTAATCAGAACCACTTCCTAGGTAAGCTAATAAAAATAGCTACTAGTGTATCTGAGATTTAACTTTTCCATTGACAAAATTCAAAAACATTCCTTAGCTGGCATATTTCTGCTCAATGTCTCCAGATAATTATACTAATTTGTACTAATTGTTATTCTCCCCATAAAATAGACAATATACACACAAGAACACACACAATAATCACTGAAAGAAACATCTGCACCATGACACAGATTCTCCTGACTTAGTTGTGCTCTGTTCCTTTGGAACGAGCCAGAAAGTGGGAATGAACACACAAGATGTTGAAATAAAGGACACAATGCCTATCATAGAAATGTAGTCTACAATGATGAAATAAGTAAAATTCATATAGATAATCAAGGAATAGATTAAATATCTGAATCAACTGCACAGAAATTTACAGAGCAGTAAATTCTCTTACTACCACTGTGGTCTACTTTAAGATTTTTGTGTTACATCAGCCCAACAGTTTTAGCATCACCTGGTAAATCCTCAGTTCAATCCCCCAAACCTCCTGAATTAGGAACTCAGAAAAGAGGACCCCAAGAATCTCTGAGTTTAACAAATTCTTCAGGTGATTATGAGGTTTTCTAACTAATGAGAACTGATGATATAAACACTGACACCTGCCAATAATAAATCTAGGTCCCCAAATTAAGCTAAATAAAATTA
>NW_004567108.1:29997351-30033102 GCF_000260355.1 Condylura cristata | reverse complement strand
ACACCTTTTCCCTAAAGGCTTTAGAAATTTGGCAAGGTGGTGATGTCTTTTGAATAGATAACTACATAAACCATAGTGGCAGAATAACAATACTTGAACAATAATTTAAAACACTTATTTAGCCTCCCTAGTGGAGCAAGGGAGTCTTAGCAAAATGAAGCTGTATATCTATCATCAGCCATTGCAACATGATTTCTAGCTCCATCCATGGCCAGGGAGCTGATGCACATGGAGCAGCAGACCTCTCCTGCCTCCCCTGAGTAGTGTACCTCATTCAATCTACCAGTTCTGCTCCTCACTCTGTCTCTGCTGAATCCTCTTGGCCCCTACACCTCTGGCCTATGCCACAGTTCTTATATGCATAAATAAATAAATCTTCAAAAGTTAAATAAAGTTTTACTTGTAATTGTAGATATCACTACAGTTCTTAGATTTTGCTAGTTTTCATTATTTTCTAGTGAATATTGATAGGATCACTAAAATAAAACAAGTTGGATTCATATGAACTAAATTCAACAAGATTTTGGAAAGATCACTGCCAAAAATAAAGTCAATTTTGATACTTGTTTTTGACAGGTTTTGCAATTACAGATTGATACATCATATGCAAAATTAATTATTGCTGTGCTGATTTACCCTAGCTCTATTAAGATATTACATATTTTTGAAGCAAGATTATTTTTAAACTAATTTCTGTTAGATACATGTTGAATGCAAATTTGAAGAAATTATTTGATATCTCAGGAAGTTTTTTGGGTCTAGTAAGTATTTCGGAAATTGATGTCCACTGCCACCTGCTAGTAGTGAGTTTATGGACTGTTTTACTTTTTTCAAGATGGTATAAACATTTCCAGCAACAAGGTTTCCTACAGAATGGCTCCTCAAGGAAAAATACATCATCATTTAACTATGAAAGTGAACACGATTAATTTTTTAATACAAATTGTATGGTTGGGAACTCTATTATTGAAGGTTTCTAGTTTTTTGTTTTGTTTTGTTTTGTTTTTCAAAAACAAAATGGTTGATACATAGTATCTGCCTGATGAGGAATATTCAGAAAGGAAGAGTTCTTTGATATTATTTAAATTTTCATTAGGTCCAGTTTTCAGTTTTGTTCTTTGTGGTTTTTTTTATATACTTTTGAATTAACATTCTAAACAGCATCTAAATTAAGAATGTTTCCAAATATATTTTCCACAATAAAATAAACTCCCCAAATACTTGATATGGTATAAATTGAGTGTTTTAATGTGAACTTATTGTGATGGATGCTAGAATTCCACAAATATATGACATAGGTGCAAATCTTAATAGAAGTGCATCTTATTAAAAGAAAAGTAGTGCACTGCTGAGTTCAAGACAGTATTTATGGTTTTACACGTTTCCAATGATTTTTTATATTTGCCACCAATTTTCTGGATTGTGTCTCAGATTCGTTGTCTTTTCCCAACCAAACCTTAACAATATCCACCCTTGATCTTTTCACAGAGATGGTAGAAGTATATCTTTTTTTTTTTTTTTTAAAGATTTATTTATTTGTGCATACAGAACTGGGGAACAGGCCAGAGGCTCAGGGGTGGTGAGAGGCTTCACCAGAGACAGAACAGGGAACAGAACAGGCAGATCGACGAAGTACACTGCTGAGGGGAACAGCGGGCGGGTCAGGAGAGGTCTGCCACGCCATGTGGTCACCTCCGGGGCAGGCGGGAATCAAACTCATGTGGAAGTGGCTTTAGCTTCTCAGTGCAGTGCTTTAACCCGCTGCGCCACCAGGGAGGGCCAGAAGTATATCTTTCCTGAGAGTCTTTTACTCTTTTGTTAAACAAATACTCTGTTTTAAGCAAAATTTCTCAAACACATATAGCTTCTTCCCATTTTTTAAGATACTGATGCAATGGGATATGTTTGGAAATCCATTAATCTTACTTTTAGCTGTAAGAAAACTGATCTTAAAAAATGGATTTATATCGTGTTGTCTCTCTCTCTCCTTCCTCTCCCAAGCTGAACAAAGTGCCTCTTATGAATTAGATCAAATTGTGTGATTGTTAACAAAATAAAACAAATACATAAAACATAAAGAATTATTATATACATTCATATTTTGAAGACTGAAATTATCAGTCTGGTTATAAGGATCTTATGTGAAAACTAGTGTATCAGTCTTGCTCCCCACTTTGTCTCTAGCCTATACCCCAATTCTTGAATACATAAATAAATGGATCTTTAAAAAATAAGTAAATAAATTCTGGAATCGGGAGGTAACATTTTAAATTGAGAATATATTCATATATATACATTAGTAATTCAAACACTTGTTTTCACAATTTTCAATTTATTTTTGGTATATGTTCATATATGGAATGCTACAAAGGAATCAAATGTTGACTCCAGCTCTGTCAAAAGTATAAAAGTTTATTAGGTGAAGGAGACTATTATAATAGCTTCATCTGTCAAATTTGTAAGATAACTTACATGCATAATACTTCAGATTGAGATAATATAATGACATTATTATAATATTCAGTTAAACATCATCAGTTAATAAGTCATCTGAGACAACTGGATTTTCAATTATTTGGGGAGAAATACAACATAATAGAATCAGGAACTTAAGGCATCATTAATAAGAACATTGAGTCAAAATATAGTTCTTATGATCAGGTTATATGAAGTATGAACTTTTACGATGTTTGAGAAAAATAATTTTCATTGACTCCATAAAATAAGTTTTCTGACAGTAGTTAGATAAATTAATAAATTATAAATTATTGATTTGAAAAGCTGCATTTGAGTATGTAGAAATAATGTGTGTGATATTAATAATGATCAGCATTTGTGTTTTTGCTTAGTTATATAGTTTTCAGAGCTTTTGTATGAATCTTTTTTCTCTTCTCTATTTATACAGGCATCTTCATTTTACCAGCTGGCAATGAATGTTTCACAGGATCACATAAATATTTCTTCTATGTTTGCCTGTATATTAAAGTCATGGTAATTAATTTTGAAAAGCTGGGCACATATCAACTAATCCTTAGCATGATTGGGGAAATGATAATAAATATAAAATAAATTTGACATCATGGAACTGTAGATGTAATATATTGATAATATGGATAATATATATCATACTGATATAAATATCATATCATATAACAACATTATAATATATAATATATAGAATATTACATGACTATCTTATACACATATCTTCATCTTATAATAAATATCTTGGAGAACAAAGTATGTCTATAAGAATCACAGCCTCAATAATTTTATGTAATACCATTTTCATCATTTGTAGTTACTTTGGTTTGTAAAATCTCCATAAACATTAGCAATTACTGAACCATTGTTTCAGTTGCCTTCTTTTATACCTGAACATGTAAGCACCATTCTTTGAATGGGGATAGAAAGTGTTTTCCATTATATATTTTTACTTTTATGAGACTCTTACTATGTATTGTAGATTGAGTTCTTCACACCACAACGGCTACAACAGAGTTTAGGGTGGAAAATATTTATGGGCATCAACACTTAGTGGAAGAAAATTAAGATAAGATCCAGTTAAATGGAAGAATCAAACTGATGTAGTACCAACAAAGAACTGATAAAGTCTTCAAGGAGTTCTTGAAGTAATATATCTGTCAATTATTCTATAACAACCCTATATCAACCTACTCAGTCACCAGGTACAACTCACTTAGAAAGCATGGTCTTGGAAATGTAAGTGGAGTCCAGTGGAATCTATTGCTGGAACTATATTCTGTCTGAACTCTCTAGAATGAGACATTATAGTTTTCCTAGTTTGATAATTTGGGTAGCATTTTTCTTTGACCACCATAATGGGCAATTTAACTTTCCCCTCTAACTATTGAAGGAAAACAATGAGAGTTTATAAAGGGAAATGACTATAAACAAACAAAGATTCCCATCACTATCCTATATAATTAGAAATATAGATGATCCCCATATTGCAATGACTTGCAATTAAGATTTTCAACCTTACAATGGTAAGAAAGTGATCTGAATTCAGTAGAAACTGTACTTCAAAATTTAAATGAGACAATTATGTTTTCACTTTCATCATATTAGTCAATAATGTATGTGAGATATTCAACACTTTTATGTAAAATAGATTTTGTAGACTAATGTAAAAATACTGATTTTAAGGCAGGCTTGGCTAAGTATATTGGAAGCACTTTTAACTTATGAAAGCTTCAACTTATGATGTATTTATTGGTATGTTATCCATTGTAAATTAAGGAAAATCTGTACTAGGAATCCTCAAATAACATTGGAAAACCAAGGTATGCCAAAAAAAAAAAATAGCATTAGGTGATTAGATACTTAGAACTTTTGCACATGTAAAGATGTGACAAGAATTCCAAACTTGTCCATATCCAATTACTTTAACAGAATACATACACACACACAAATTTATTTTATTGAACTGACATTGTATTATAACATCATTTATGTTGGGTTTGCTTCATTGACAATCAACATGTGTGTATACTATATTAAGTTCACCACTAAATGTACAGATGTGTTTTGAAATACTTCTTTTGCAATTATATTGTTTACTCATTATAATTTAGGACTGAAAAATTTTTCAATATTAAAGAGGAAAGTTTTGAAGTGCAGTATTATATGTTGCCTTTTGTTAAGAACTAACAAAGGAAAGCTGATTCATTACCTTGTAAAATTCTCTATATTACAAAACAACCTTTCCAGGAAGAATGGCATCCATCTGTACAAGCTTATTGATTTCATTTCATTTTGAAAGGTAATGCATGCAAAACACATGCACTAAAAAAAATATTAAATAATTTCCACTGATTTGCAATATAAAGTTGACTCTCTAACATTGGCAGGTTGTCAGTCATCATAAAACTGTCAGTTTCCCTTCCTTCTTGTTATTATAATGGGATGTTATAGAGATGGATTTTCTTTCTTTCTTTCTTTCTTTTTTCAGAACTATTGAGTTCACACAAATGTACATTGGGCCAAGTGGGAAAAATGTTTTGGCAAAATGAAAACCTATGTCATTAAGCCCATGTTTACATATTGTGAGCCAATATTGCCTAAAATTGTACAAGTTGGGCACGTGTAAATTATGGATGAAAATGTTAGATTTCCAGAATGTCATTCTATTGTTTGTGTAACGTGACTATGATGGGTATATTCTGTCGCCAAATTTTGTGTGCTTTGGGCTTACATCGGCTGAAGTGATTTCAGCTTAGGTTATTGCATGGAATAAGCTTTGGACATTTTCTGTTTAGTTGTCACTGCAGTGGGTTAAGATGAATGTTTGTAATTTTATGATAAAGCTGTATATATAAACATTTTATGGGGCCCTAGCAAACCTAGCAATCATAAGCCATTTGTAGAGATTGACTCTTGCTTAACAACTTTCCCATGCACTTGAATTTTTACTTGACTTTTAAAACCACATCTTTTCACTTGCTTTATAAACTGAATTTTCTCAAGAAATTTGCAAGTAGGTTTTAAATTATTAAAAAGAAAAATTTATCTATTTCAACTATAAATTAGACAACTCTTTATATTAGAAAAACAGTATTTAAAAGAAAGTGTTTTTACTTAGCTGAAGTAACTTGGGTCTGTAATTTCAGAGAAAGAAACACACCCTGGTATTTTATCTTATTTTCATTATCTTTTATTTTCTTATCCTTTGCAGTTGATAAATATATTATTAATATTTTATTTTTCAGCTCTATTAAGATATAATGGACATGTAACATCTTGTAACTCTTAGGTATACAAGTTTCTGTTTTGAAAATCCTTATGCATTACAAAATTATTACCATAATAGGATTAGCTAATACCTCCATTATGTCACATAATTACCATTTATTTTTGTGTAAGAAAAGAGCTACTCAATTGATCAAACTTCAATACAGTATTAATGGCTATAATTGCCATGCTGTTCTGTAGCTTGCCACACTTATTTATCTCATAGATAGAAGTAATGTTATTTAACCCATATTTTCCCCATTTTTGAAACTATGACACTACCATTCTTATCTCCCTTTCTTTAATTTCAAGTTTTTACATTGCACATATTTTTTTTAAAGATTTATTTATTTATTCATACAGAACTGGGGTACAGGCCAGAGATGCAGAGGATGGGAGAGCCAAGAGACAGAGTGGAGAGCAGAACAGGCAGATTGTCAAAGTACACTGCTGAGGGAAACAGCGGGCGGGCCAGGAGAGGTCTGCCATGCCATGTGGTCACTTCCGGGACAGGCGGGAATTGAACTCATATGGAAATGGCTTTAGCTTCCCAGTGCTGTGCTTTAACCCACTGTGCCACCAGAGAGGGCCTACATTGCACATATTTTAAAATCATAAGTATTTATATTTTCTTTTACCTCTGGCTTATTTCATTGAAAATAACAACCCCAAGTTCTATCCTTGTTATAAATTTAAATATCTTCCATGCCTCCATGTCTTATTTTGGTCAGGTTGAATAGGAGTAAACTCATCAGTTATAGTCTTTGTACTTTCTATAGATTTGATTTCATTCTAAACTGTCCTCATTTTTAAATTTGAAATGTATGTGTCTTTATTTTGCAAAGTTCCAGATGATAGGAATGATCCAACTATTCAACCACTCGAATGAGAACAGGAAAAATAATTGCACATCCATCTATTAACGCAATTTATAATTCAAGTAACAAACACCTTCCACTATTGGGCATTCCTTATTACAGTAATGTTTCTGAAACTCAATCGTTTGTGCAACATACACTGCTGTTGAAAGCTACAGATTGCAGCAACTACTTAGAGCTATTGAGGGAATATTAGATAGACAATTAGATAGCTGTTGAGGGGAAATTAGATAAGTGCAAATTGTCCAAGTTTTTTGATACTATGTTAATGTTCAACCTATGCACTTTGCAATACCTATTGATATAAATGCTTAGTGAGTTGTTCCTATAATAGCCACTTTTTAGATGAACTTTTGAACTGTAAATTCTTCTTAGAAATGGTTGTGAGACTACTCATATGAAATACGCTTCTCATAAGATGATTGGTCTAAGAAAACAAACAAGTGGAGACAAAAAAGTCATTCACCCTGGTTGTTAATAGTGTAATAAGTGAAAGGTGATCAAGTTATGTCATAAAAATATATGGGCTAAAGCAGATAGTTTTCAGATAGAGAAAAATGAATCAATTTAGGTCCTGGAGAACTATCTAACACCAGGTAACAAGACCTTTTTTTTTTTTTTTTTAAAGATTTATTTATTTGTGCATACAGAGCTGGGGTACAGGCCAGAGGCTCAGGGGGGGCTAGAGGCTTCACCAGAGACAGAGTGGGGAACAGAACAGGCAAATCTATGAAGTACACTGCTCAGGGGAGCAGCGGGTGGGCCAGGAGAGGTCTGCCACACCATGTGGTCACCTCCGGGGCAGGCGGGAATCGAACCCATGCGGAAGCAGCTCTAGACTCTCAGTGCTGTGCTTTAACCCGCTGCGCCACCAGGGAGGGCCAAACAAGACCTTTTTGATACCCAGTTGGATGTATGCCCATGGATTTTGTAAGATGCATCTAAGCCTTAATAACGCATGTCTCCTTTATATTTAAGTTAATTTTGTGCTACTTTTGTTATTTGCAGCCAAGGATACCTAATGGCAACAGTTGGTTACTTAGCTATATAACTGCAAATAGGGACCTCTCTAAATCTCAGATTACTCACACATTTACACTCCTTAAAAATTCTGACAGTTGGCCCTCCCTGGTGGTGCAGCGGGTTAAAGCACAGCACTGAGAATCTGAAGCCACTTCCGCATGAGTTCGATTCCCGCCTGCCCCGGAGGTGACCACATGGCGCAGCAGACCTCTCCTGGCCCGCCCACTGCTTCCCTCAGCAGTGTACTTCGTAGATCTGCCTGTTCTGCTCCCCACTCTGTCTCTGGTGAAGCCTCTCACCACCCCTGAGCCTCTGGCCTGTGCCCCAGTTCTGTATGCACAAATAAATAAATAAATTAAAAAAAAAAATTCTGACAGTTAAACCCAATAATATATGAACATATGGAAGCATAATATCTGACCAAAAATAAAACTCAGATACTGATGTTATTTAACCAAATCAATGAACAAATTAAGCATTTCCAATTTATTATGTCTTGAGTCTGTGTTTAAGACTTAAAACAAGGTTTTCTGCTTTGTTTTAGGGAATTTAACCAAAAGCATTTCAGGCTATCAAAGTAGAATAAAAGGCTTGATCAGATATTTGTTATATTTTAATATTCCAAATATTTAAAAAGTAACTATAAATTCTTATAACTTACAATTAATTGTGCAAACTTTTCTAATCTGCAAATTGTTTAAGTATAACTCTTACTACATTTTGTATATATTAAAAGGCAGATATGTTTTGCAGCAAGATATATTTTTTAGCACTCTATCCTTATGCATTGTAATACTTTAAGAACAAATGACTCAAGAGATATTTTTTACAGATTATAGTTCAACCCCCACTGCACTATAATATGTATTGTAGCAGTAAACCCAAATTTGGAAATAATAACTTTATTAATTCTTCAGAGAATTCCTTTACAACAAGGGGGATTAATTGTAAAGATATTCCTTTGGGTGAGTAGGATTTACTTGCCTGATGTGATATATTTCTAATACTTTTTTCTCAAGAACAAATCTCTGAAGATTGAAGGTGTTATGCAAGAATAAAATAGATGTGCCATAATGGCGATAGAATTGAATGTACCTGAGATATTTTAGTGACAGCAGCACAAAATTCAGAATAGAAGAGGTGTTCTAGTTGCAATAATAGTAACGACCCTCTATGATTTTTCTAAAAATGTGAGTCATTTCAATAGGTTTTGGTAGAATGATGGAACTTTAACATTTTTATATTTTTTTCTGTGATCTTGTCATTTTATCCCATGGAAGGAAAAATGAACATTTAAAAACTCCCCCCACTAATTGCCCACTTATTTTCTCCAAGCTTTTCAGATAGGTATTTGTATTATAGTCCTTTATCCATAATCAAAGAATAGATTATGTTGACGGATTATTAATGCATAAAGTATTGCCTTTTTTAGTAGGATATTTTTCATCAATATTAAAATCAAAATATACATTTAATTAATGTTAAAAATCACAAAGGCCCAGAGCATTGGAAAATTGTTGTCACTTTCCACCTTGGAAGGCTCTTTGTCCTTTTCTTTTTCACAGGTGACAGTGCGAGGATAGTGAGAGTGAGATTTGGAAATTAACTTCTTTCATGCTTAAGGAACAATTTAAACTACTGTCTCATTTTAAATAATAAGAAATAGGCTATCTTGGCTGTATGTACAGAATACTAGCCATAGCTTTAATCATCACTTTAAAAAAATAATAAATAAGAGCACTACAATTTTTGTGTTGCTGTTAAATGTGTATGGATTATTCATTATTTTATCATTTAACTTAACCTTATATTAAAATATACACTTTTTTCCAAATGTGCATTATTTATAGTATATCTATTTAAAACTCCTATTTACTATATATATATAACAAAAATAAACATTTACCTCTGTTGTATATATAAGTACAAAATATACACAAAAATATTGCTATATTTGAGGGTTCTCTGAAATAATGCTGGTAAGAAAATCAGCATTTTTTTTTAAAGCATCTACTAACTTAACTATATATCCCCTCATCCCTAGCATTCATATGTTGAAGCCCTAACCCTCAATGTGTTATAGCTGGATATAGAGTTTCAAAATATAATTAAGGTTAAATAAGTAATAATGAACAACAACTATTAAGGCCCAAAGGGTGGGGCTCTGATCATAAGAGACAACATAACTGACATCCTCTCTCTTGTTTATGTGCATAAACAAAGTGGTTACATGAAGACAAAGGAAGATAGCAGCTGTGGGCAATTGCGAAGAGTCCTCACCAGGATTAAGTTGGACAATACCTTACTCGAACTTCCAGCAAGAACTTTAGGAGAGTAAGTATCTGCTGATTATAAAACCCAATCTATGGTAGTTTCTTATGGCAGCTAAAATTGACTAATATAAAACATAAGCAAACAATAATAATACAGAGAATCATACATTTTTTCAACTATCCTTACATAAAGATGAAAAATCTTAGAGAAGGAAATGCTTGTAGTTTGAGAATATTTTTATTAATACCTCTCTGTGTAGCTTGCTGCTCACCTCTAATTAAGAATTGCCCATTTGAAAGCTAAGTTTAATATTTGCTTGCTTTTCTGTTTAACTCTTATCTTTCAGTTACTCTAATGGGCAATTCCCATATTTTTTATAACCTTGCATTTAAAATGAATTCAGAAATAAAGAGAAAGAGATTCACTATCAACTATACTGATGCCATGTGCAGTGGAAATATAGCTTATATTAATTTGAAAAATGTGGGCTAAAATTTCAATAGATGTTCTGATGACTTTTCCCATCTTATGTATTACCAAGGGCATATATATCCTATCTAACTCTATCAAAAATGAATAATTAGGCCCTCCCTGGTGGCGCAGCGGGTTAAAGCACAGCACTAAGAAGCTAAAGCCACTTCCACAAGAGTTCGATTCCCGACTGCCCTGGAGGAGATCCACATGGCGAGGCAGACCTCTCCTGACCCGCCTGCTGCTCCCCTCAGCAGTGTACTTCATTGATCTGCCTGTTCTGCTCTCTTCTCTGTCTCTGGGGAATCCTCTCACCCTCCACATCTCTGGCCTGTACCCCAGTTCCATATGAATAAATAAATAAATCTTTAAAAAAAATGAATAATTAGAGCTCACAAAGTGCCTGGTTCCTGTACAGGGGATTCAAAATACAAGAATTGTTCATCAACAGTGTTCCTTTGTCATGTCTTCTAAGAATTGTCTCCTCACGACCAATTCTCAGAATGTATGAAGTTCATTTTTTTTTCACTTTTAGAATTGAATAGTATCAGCCCAACAGGATATTTTTAAAAGTTAAAGGTTTTTTTAGAATTATAGTCTTGAACTCTTTTCATTTATATGAATAATATAGCCTACACAGGCTTATCACAGAAACAAAATCTTCAATGAGTCTGCCATCACAGAGATACGCAAACAATGAGAACTATGTGAGTGTCCCCTTTAAATACTTTAATACTTTTAAATATCTATTATAGGGAGTTTTCCTGAATCTAAAAATAAATTTCTCTTTTTTTGTTTTATAAATAAAACACAATAATAATGCATATTTATAACGAAAAAACACTAGGTTTTTATTTTATTCTTCATGACACTAACTGAATTCATGGGTGTTTACATTATTTAAGATTAAAAAAATTAAAGAGAAATCATTTCATTATGCACACTTCTTTGAAACTGGTATGTTACCAAGTGCTGTATATTTGAATCGCAATCCTCAAACTTTTGTGTTGAATTAGATCATAAATCACAGTACCCCCCACTACTTTTATGAGTTTTACAGCAATGAATGATGCTATGAAGAATTTATGAGGGCAAAAATCTTCACTAACTACATAGTTATTGCCTTTTCCAAAGGAATAAATCCTAGTTACCTGAGACCAGAGGTATAAAGTTCTTGACACTACAGGATTCATAACTGACTGGCAGAGTTCGGGGGGTCTTAATCATAAGGGGATGTTTTCTGGTTTGTGAAATGTAACACTGGGCCAGAGGAGGAAGATTAATAGAGCTCCTTAAGTAGTCGAATCAAGTACACCTCAACTCCTCTGCACAATTCTAGGAAAATATTTGGACTTTCTCCTTATTAAAAAAGCACTGAGATATGGCTTCTTACACAATTTCTCTTTTCCTTAGAATTTTACATATCCACTTACTTAATTTGCAGTCAGCATGTTAGTTATTATTAAGTCCTGTAAAATTATATTAAAACATCTGATATTTATATACACATAAATATATTTTTTATTAGCTCATGTATATTCAAAGAAGCAGTTCTCTTTCACTGCTATCTAGCCAGCTTAGGTAAATTCTTAGGATCATGTATCAAGTTTTCATGATCAAGTTTTGCTGAAGTCACTTTAATCTGTGGTAATTAAGACATAGGCCTTCCTACATAAATGCACAGAGTATATAAATGCACAATACAAACATATGATTTATTCAGCTAAATTAAAGCATGCTGAGAATGACAGGATTTCAAGTATAGTTCCCAACTATACTTGATCAATTTTAATTTTAATTAGCTACATGTTGAAAAATTTAACCAAAGTTTTATTCATTGAACATATCTTCTGAATTTCATAAATACTGATTTGATGCAGGGCATTGAATTCATTTTTTATATAAAATGCAATAATCTTAGTATTAAGCTGAAAGTGTATTGAGAATATGTTTTTAAAATTTTTTAAATAGACTATGTACTCATAATTAAATAAATACTTATCACCTTTCTACCTTATCCTTTGATAATTGAGAACACCCCCACCTTTCTAAAGGCAAATGTTTGCATCTGTTTACAGGCTTCCATAAATAAATCATGCACATTCTACCATACACATAAAAATAATACATTTTTACTCTGGTAACACAGTTGGTATATAAATGATGGCATAATAGGTATTGTATACTAAATGTTCTGAATCTTGCCTTTTTAATTTTCAATTTTATCTTAGACATTATTCTTTAGAGGCAAACACAGATGGTACTGATGACTACTGATATGATGGTTAATAAGTATTATTACTAAAGTCTTTTGATAGTTTATTTTTCGATCATTACCACTGCTTTTTGCAAGTAAACTACCTGATGCAGTTTACATTCTTATTCATGAATATGCAAGCCTACCTGAATGCAGATCAAAGAGAATGCTATAATTTTACATTTGGTAGGCATTGCCAACATGTATTCCATTATTTGATTTGACTTATAGACTGTCTACCCACTGTGTGGGGCCAGTTTTTCAACACTTTATCCCATACTGTCCAATTTGCTTGAGTTGCGTCAACTTAAAGATAAATTGCTTCAAATCATGCCTCAGTTTTTCTATAGTTCTAAACTCTGTACATATTCAGTATATATTAAGTCTTAGTTTTTAAACGATTAGTAAGATAACCCTTTTTATTTTGTCTAATTTTCATATCCTATTTCAGTCTAGCCTTCATCACATGTATTATAAAACTGATATTTTTGGTCAGTGTTGATAGAAATATAATTTACATTTACAGTCTCAAAGTTACACAAATATTAGAATATTTTTGCATAATCCAGATTTGATTTACAATATGCATTAAATTGTTTGAACATTAACATCAGGATAAAATGTATAAATATTGGGAAATATTATAGGTGTTAAAAAAAGAGGATGAGACATCTTGGATATCACTTATGCTAAGTTTCACACATTAAAGCAGTGCTAGATTTAGTATAAATAATTATCTCTATTGTCAGATCTTTAGTGCATTTTATTTTGGTTTTGTGTTTGACCAATTTTACAAGAAACCAGACTTCATGCCAACATTTTTAAAAGAAAGTTATGTCAAATGAAGGAAAGTGAGTAATTTCAATATATTAAAAATAAGATACAATACATGCAAAGTAATTTGATCACTGACAATACTTGTTTAATGATTGAGAAAAAAGTTTAATGTGCTTTAGAAAAAGCTAACATGATTTAGGTTGTTGCTTATTTGAAAACATTTTATTTTAGGTTTTTTGGAATTAGGAGTTTACATGTAGCTTGTTTTGACTCAGTCCAGTTGAGAAGAATTCATTAACTTCTCAGAAATATAACTATATCTAAGTAATAAATGTATTCATATGTACAAAACATAAATGCTTACTGCTTTTGAAGTCAAACTCAGATACTACAGGCAGTGGTTCTATTGCATCAAAACAATTGTTCTTAAGACAAAGAACAAAAAACTTGGTGCTTGAGAAAATCATCCGAGTAAACCATTCAATATGATATTATCGAATTTTTTCTAAATATCTTGAAAGCACAGTGGCTATTTACATCACTGCCATTGACATGAATAGCATATGTGAAATCACTCTATGATTTCATTGCAGAACATTTCAACTGGTGAGGAGCTTTATTCTTTTCCTTTTTATCCCAATTATTATATTTTGTAAGTATTTATTTGTTTGTTTGTTTGTTTGTTTATTTTTTAAAGATTTACTCATACAGAATTGGGGTACATGCCAGATGCGGAGGGTGAGAGGATTCACCAGAGACAGAGCGGGGAGCAGAACAGGCAGATCGACGAAGTACACTGCTGAGGGGAGCAGCGGGTGGGTCAGGAGAGGTCTGCCTCGCCATGTGGATCTCCTCCGGGGCAGGTGGGAATCGAACTCAGGCGGAAGTGACTTTAGCTTCTTAGTGCAGGGCCCAGTATTTATTTATTTTTAATTAAGATAAATGTGCCTTACATTATTGTTCGTATTGGAAGTAAAGGGTCCGTGGTAAACTGGAAATGCAGCTTTTCTCCATTAATAATAGGTGCATATATGCATCTGAACAAACTACCTGTTTATCAAAATAATTTAGCAAATTTTAACAGGGTAAAATGAGATAAGTGATCACACTGATTTCACAACAGGCATCTTAGAATATTTTATTTTATGTACTCTTATAATTTTAAAAAGATGTTTTATAATCCTCAAAAAACAAATTATGATATCTATATTCTCTAAAGAGAATACAGCAAGTCACTTATATTATCAAAGAATTTGGATATTCTTGATAACCCAAGAATTCTATACTTCTCTGTTATGATACTGAATAGGGCAAAATGTACCTATCAGATCATAATACAGAGAACACTGCTATTTATGAAATATATTACTTTTAATTCATTACATGTAATATGTATTTGAAGAAAAATCTCCTGAGCTGTAAAGTTAAGAATGAACATTGTGGAGATGTTAGGACATAAGATACCAATGTTTGTATTAAAAACATTGCCTACAGGCCCAGGCAAAAAACACTGCCTACGGACCCAGGCAAAAAAATAATAATAATGAACAACTATATACCAGAGACACTTTATGGGGGTGGAGTGGGGAATGGGATCAAAAATGGGGGGGGGGGGGGGGAGTGCACTGGACTATGGTGATAGCACCTGGGTGATTTGGTGATGGGAAGCCCACGGGGAGTACAACTGGGATGGAATAAAGCACAAAATAATGTAAAAATGAACTGTTGTTTAAAAATAAATAAAAATAAATAAAATGTAAAACTGCCTAAAACAATGACATGTTTGTGACATTTATACAAGCCTTTATTTTCATTTTGTTCTCAACTTTCAATTCTCTCAAGAAGGAATTCAGACAGACTGTTGTTTGAAATCTAAATAGTGACCTACATGAAGGTAATTATGGAAGGACTAATATCCTGTTGCACAATACAAACATTAAACAGTAAAGAACAGACGTAATGACCATATAACATTATGCTTTGTTTCTGTTTGTATTTTTATAGAATATTTTTCAATTACAGAGTTTAAGGAACACATACAGAGTAGGTCAAGGTTTATTACCAAATATTGAATCATTTTTAATTGAAACATGGTATGTAATGTGAATCAAATAGTATTATTGTCACAGTTCATTTAACTGTATACTTTATGCCTACAAGTGGAAAAGGTGCTTTTTTTATCTCTAAGTTTTGGCTTAAGGAAGACATATAGTACTTTAATATTTCTTTTCAGCAAAACACCAATAATTGATAATTTTGAACCAAAGTACAAATTTGTTTCCCCCAGATATAAATGCCTGAGAACATGATTTTTTGCATTTTGGCTGTGAATAGTACTTGAAATAAGATTCTATAAGTCATTAAATAATATTTTTAAGATATTGAATACTGATCAGTTGCAAATACAGCTTTATCTTTATTAATAAACTCAAGCTTTGCAAAGGAAGTTTCATCTCAAGATGAAAATTGTCTTAGCTGTATTTCACGTATTTTGTAAACTTTAAATCTTTTTGCATATACATTTTAAAACTGTGAAATACAAAAGACTATATTGTTGCTTTATCATTAAATGGAAACTATTAATCACTGAAAAGAACAAAGGATCAACATGATATGTGTGCATCTTTGAATTGTAATGAAAGTAATTGTAAAAGACAATTTTCTGTTGATTTAGCAATGTGAATTCTGTAGTTAATTTTATGTGTAGAAAAATAAAAGTTGCATAATATTTGATGACATCCTCAAAATAAATTTATTGTTCCAAACCACATTCTCTCAAGATTGTAGTATGGGAAAGTCATTAGCTACATTTTCTAGAGGAGACACAATAGAAATTCTACAAAAATTTACATTGAAACTGTTGTGTTAACAACAAAGAAAATTGAAAACACACATTTCAACCCAAAACAAAAGTTTTATATTTCTGTATGTGACTCTCTTCTTTTCATGGTTTGTGTATAAAGATAAAATAAATGAGCATGATGAAAATTTCTTTCTCGGCTCACTTTCAAGTCAGGATTTACTTTACATTTTTACTCTACATTAACTAAAGTAATTGACAGTGTGGCTTGAATATATGCTATGGCCCTATGAGGTTCAAATTACACTCTGAGTTGCATTTAAGGAGGCATCATTTAACACCAACTACTAATTGCAAAGTAATCCGATCTTTATTTACTTTTCTCAAAGCACATTTATGTGGATTTATTTTACATTCAAAGAAACATCTTCAGAATAGCCTTTAATTCTCAATTCGAATCCTCTAATATCAGCCTATTAACATATCAATACCTTATTCTATCCTGATATTTAACTTCATGTAACATTTAACTTTTTTTAAGTTTCTTTTAATTGGCTTAGAAGCTTTGGTCTTGTTTACACTGCATTTGTTTAGTTTTTGTTTTCTACTCTTTTTTTCACTGTTGTTGAATATAAATTCTTCTTTTGTGGTGAATAGATGGCAGGGAGATTTCTATATTAAATAATCTTTTTTTTCAATTTCCCAAGGGATAGGACATATTCAAAACGTTTACCTATTTAGAGAACAATATTTAATTCAACCAATTTTAATTTTCTTTTTTTTTAAATAAACACATACGCATTCCCTTTGTAAGGTAACACCTGGCATGGCAAATATAATCTCTACTTATTACTCAGTGGGTAAATATTAATTTTATAGGTACACTCAGTTGCAAGCATATCTGGGGATAAATTCTATGCATTGGGAAGATTATGCCCAGCTTAAATACTTTTCCTATATAAGAAAGAGGAATCAGTTGGCACAAGGGATTAAAACTCAGCATTATGAGGCTATCTGCAGCCACTGCAGCAGAGTTCAAATCCCACAAGGGAGGTGACATCCACATGGCGCAGCAGATCTCTCCTATCTTGCCTGCTGCTCCCCTCAGCAGTGTATTTCAGTTGAGCTTCCTGTTCTGCTCCCCATTCTGGCTCTGGTGAAATCTCTCACCTCCTGCACCTCTGGCCTATACCCCAGTTCTTGTATGCATAAGTAAATAAATCTTAAAAAAAAATAAAAAGAGCAACCAGATATCCAAGGACAGTTAGTTCTTCAAGATAAATCATATGCATTATTCCTTTTATTTGTTAATATACTAAAAATGCATTAACATATTTTTAAAGTTTAAATCACTCTCACATTTTGAAGATAAATTATACTTCCTCATGAAGATATTTAACAGTATTGTTGGATTCTATTTGTGAGTGCTTTATGTAAATATTTTTGCATCTGTATTTATTATAAATATAATTTAATTAGCATAGAAAATAATAAAAGTTTACATCTGTATGGCATTTTGCAGTTTTAAAAATCATTTCACCTCATTTGAGAATAGGTGGTAATCAGAAATTAATGGACAAAAAGATAGTAAGTATCAAGCAATTACATGAACAAAAAATATTTGTAGACAGAATGCCACAGACATATTTTGCTATTGTTTAAATTCATCAATGAAACTAAAGCAAAGATCATGGGGGGAGAGAGAGAGAGATCTTGGGGTTGAAATATGAGCTTTTGAATGAAAGAAGGATGCTGTCACCCTTCAAGATACATAGGGAAGAACGGGATGCCAGGACTGAAAAATGTCTGGGAATCTGCTGTTGTTTATACATCCTATTAATGCAGTGTTTAAGCCACCTGGTTTGAATTATGATAAATTATTTCCTCCTTACTAAGAAACAAACAAAAAATAAAACAAACAAAACATTCTTTCATGTAAAATATGTTCTCCCTGTAACAGGTGTCAAGAAACATTCTTTGAAGAGGTTTCATAGCAGAGTGTTCTGTTCAAACTAAATAGATAAAATAATTCTTATCTTTCTTTCCATATATTTTAGTTTACTTCACAGAATTATATCTCTTGGCTCAGTCTACATTAAAAAAATGTGTTTTTTCTATTTATTTGGGTCTTCATTTACTTATGGGTGATTTCATGTTATGAAACAGTAAATAAGTATGTATGTTTTCTCATTTAATCTGTCATATCTATTCATTTCTCTGACCCAGTCAAAAACTATAATAAGGTAGAGATAAAGTTTTTCCACTCTGACTATAGGTAGGTAGCATAAATTTGTACTTAAATAAAAGAAAGTTATTCTTAAGTACATATAGAACATTTACAGAAGTCTACAGTGTATAAGTCCACAAAGGATGACTCAACAATTTCAAATTTTATTGTGACTCAGTATGTTTTCTGGCCACAGAGAGATTAAACTAGAAATAAAAAATAAAACAAGAATAAAATAAAGCCAACATGTTTGAAAATATATTAAGTGTATTCCTGGTAACACATGGTTTAAGAGCAATCATTTCAGAAATTATGTGTTAAGATCCAAACCACAATAAAATACCTATCTATTGAATAATGTGGAACTGAAGATAAATTATTTCATAGAGTATATACCAAACAATGCGTTTGGAAAAGATTGAGGAGAAAGGATGGATCACAAACTAGAAAAATATATTAGTAGATATTGTAATATAAAACCTTAAGAAAATTATATAATTTTATATCTTAAGAGTATAATATAATAAAGGAAAATATAGTAGGAAGTAGGATAAACAATAGGAAGAGTCAGTAGATTTATCAAAATTACACATTCTCACGTGGATTTAAAAAAAAGCAAAAGAAGAGTAGTGAAGAATAGCATGCTGACTTAGTAAATGAGAAATAACAGTGTAAAGGCTCACTTTGCTAAGCAGTTAAACAATAATATTGAGGTATTTTTAATACAGGTGGGGCAGAGGTACAGATTGTCAAAAGTATTTTGAAAAGCATTTGGAAATATATGAATTTTAAACTTATAAAATTGACTTTGTTTATGTGATCCACTGCAGAGGTCACTGATAGAGATGGATTTATTTGGCATATTGGTAGAATTTCTTAGAAGTATGCATGCTATCTTTCAATTTGTACTGGAAAAGTTCAGTTGAAATCAGAGGTATACTGTAGAAAGCAAAATAATGCGGTTTACTTAAAAATACCTGTTTTCTGATACACAGGACATAGGTTTGTACAACTGCTTTAAATAAGCATCTCAAATGTTTAAAGAACCAAATAAATACTTTAATTGAAAAAGAAGAAGAAGAAGAAGAAGAAGAAGAAGGATTGGCCCTCCGTGGCAGCGCAGCAAGTTAAAGCACAGCACTGCAAGCCAGCCACAGCAGCTTCAGAGCAAGTTCTATCCCCAGTCCCACAGGTGACCCACATGGCGCAGCAGACCTCTCCTGACCTACCCGCTGCTCCCCTCAGAACTGTACTTCATTGATCTGCCTGTTCTGTTCCCCATTCTGTCTCTGGTGAACCCCTGCACCTCTGGCCTGCACCCCAGTTCTATATGCATAAATAAATAAATAAATAAAATCTTTTAAAAATAAAAATAAAAAAAGAGGATTAAGTGGAAATGAGACTAAATATATCATGGAGAATTAAAGTTCAATAAATAAGCATTCTGTAAATTTTATATAGTATTATAATGTGCAGATTTCATACTAATGAGGAATACTGCATATCTTGAAGAATTCTAAATATATGCAAGTTTTTGATGACAAAACATTGGCTTCCAGGGTATATGATTTAGTAGTAAGGTTTCCCATACCAGGCTAACCATCAAAATGCCATAGTCCTAACTTTGGCCCCAAATATACTGCTCCATTAATGATATTCCTTTCAATGCTATGCCAGTATCTTCATTCAAATTTATCTTCAATTTGTGGTTGCTCTCATATAAATCTTCACATGTTTAGTTTATACAACACAACTATCACTGTTAGGTTATAGTATAATGTTATCATGCTTCTGTTTACTTCTCTTTATGTCACTTTTTGTTAGATCTTTAAGACAAGACAGCACAAACAAGTCCTTAAAGTTTTGGGCTATGGCAGAAGTTTTCCAATTTTGATAAACAACTCAGTCAATTTAAGTTCACTGAAGAAAGGGAAAATATTGATTCATAAAAGTTTTAGTGCCTCACATTGGTATGATTTCCAGATGTTTTAATTACATATTACTCTGCATTTCTTGACAATGAATGCATTAAACTGAACAGAAAAGTTACAGCCAGCTGGTTTTCTGTCAGGTCCAATAAGTTACATTCTTTGTATTTCCAGCTATTTACTTTTATAGCTATCTGATGGCCTCAATATCTCCAAAACTGGGAAGGATAGTCAATAATATTTTGCACTGTAATCTTCAGGTATTGATGTATATTATATCATATACTATTCATCTATTTTTATTGATTAATAAATTAATTTTAATAGGAATGGTTTCTTTGTATGCTTGTTGTATGTCATAAAATAGTAAAATATTCGCTTACTTATAAAATCACATTTTAATGCTTTAATTTTTTTCAGTAATCTTATACTCTATCTTATTTGCTTTTCCATTTGATTTCATGTATCATTGAGACATATAATTTTCTGTTTTCCTCAAAATTTCATTGTCTATATTATCTACTAATTAACCTGCACAATCATTTTCTTTTTTTATGTCATTGGAATTATTGACTGGAAAACAGTATTAATTTCTTGTTTGCTATTTCTAAATTCAAGTATCACTATAAACAGTTCAGAAAATTAAAGTAGAGGATACCTAGATTAACTTTCAAATGCCAGACAGGGAAATCCAAAATGAAAAAGGCATGTAAGACTCTGTTCTTTTGTTTGTTTTGTGTAGAACTGATATGGAGGCCAGAGTGAGAGGATTTGGAGACAGAGTGGGGAGCAGAACAGGCGGACCTACTGCAATACACTGCTGAGGGAGCAGCAGGAGAGACAGAAGAGGTCTGCTGTATTATGATAAGTGGGTTAGGTCCCTGGCCTGGGGTAGAACTCAGGCCATGCTTAACACCAAGACTTGACCCCTCGGCCACCAAGGAGCACAACTCTGCTCTTAAAAGGCATTTGAATCTTGCTATTAATCTAAAAGGAAAAATATCAGAAATGTATTTTTTTTCAATTTCAATGAGGTAAAAGCAAGAAGTAAAAAGCAAACAATAATAATTGAAGACCAATCATTCTGTTTCCCAAGCAAGCTAGAGCAAATAACCTGGGCATTCGCCTGCATTTTCATGTATTCGTCCACAACTTCTGAGAGATCACTGAGTCACTTTAGAGGTACTTAGGAGACTAAATAACCATAATTTCTGTAATTATCAAGTAGGATGTAGAAATGAGATTGTTTTACTAGTGCTTTTGTGATATATTTCCACAGACTGAAGAATATAAAGCAGTTTGGTTCATTTAGTTTTGTTGATTTCCTTTGCTTTGATTTTGAATTTTTCTGTCTCTGTAAATTTTCCTATTTGAAATATGATTTGGCTTTAATATCTCAGAATATATGTAGAAAAAATATAGGAAAGTTATTTTATATAATGATATTTCTATTCTTATCTATATTTTCACAGTACTAATATAGTTTTCAGGCAATGTTTGGTATTTAATCTGACATTAAGCAATATTCTTTATTACCGGTGCACTTGTTATTAATATATTTCTGGATATTATATTTTTAAAGAATCAAGATGTAAATTTGTATTTAGACTGCTGGGAGTTGTTCTCTGCTGTTATAGAAATTACATTTTATTCATTAGTAATAAATGTCATATCTAAGATTGAAAACAATATGTTTAAATTTTAAATAGAAGCTGGATGCTATTTAGTAAAATTATCCATTGAATAAAGTATAATTCAATTTACATGTCTAATACAAATCTAGTTAATTACTATATGAAATTCTTTAGAGAGTCAGCTATTATGTTTGATCAAAGATGTTTCCAGTTAATCCAAATCAGATGCCAAATGATTTTCACATAAAGTAAAAGAATTAAACAAGCATACTATTATTGACATTTACATGAATTCCAATGAATAAAAAGGTGAGTTGATTCACTAATGTTGGATAATTTGTATTCATTCAATTTATCTGATGATAAAGTGAATTATTACTTTTATAATTTTAATTATATTAGCACTTGGATAGAATAAAAGAGAAAACATTTATTTGAGAAGTATAATAAAACTGGACTGTGGATATTAATTACAAGGTAGATAATTATGGTGAGATGAGTAAGGAGATAACATAATAACCCAAGGGGAAGAGGTTACAGCTTATGTAGCTTATCATGATTGCACTTCACAGGAAAGAGTCCTGTCTTCTACTTTTCAAACCTGAAAGTACTCTTATAATGAGCAAATTTTTATGTTTTGACATGAAGAAAAGTCTATGCTATTATATCACCTGCTTTTAACAATGTTGTAGGTCAAAGCAGATGCCTAACATAGGATCTATAGCCATGCTCTGGTATATATTCCACCTGGATAAAACACCACTGATTCCAAGGGAAATTCAGGTTAAAGGCAGGTTTTTGTAGGGGTTTCAATAAACATTGTTTATAAAAGTAGCTCATTGTCATGCAAAAGAGAGAAGTTCCAATAGGGCTATTTTAGTCATATCACTTATTCCTCAAAGGTGAAGAATATCATAAAATCCGCAGTAAACAGAAAAATGAGAATAGGAAATTTTGAGTGCAAACCTGATTAAATAACATAAATAACATATTTAATAAGCTTGATTTATCTTAACTTTCCTTTTGAATAAAATTATAGATGCTGTGTTGCTATTACATGTAATGTGTCAAATGCTTTACATTGGCAATGCATTTTTTTAATTAGCTCAGTTTTTAAACGTAATCAACTGTACTATTTAGAAAATATTTTCCCGGAGTTATCTTCCTTCTGCTGAGTCCAGGGTGCTCTCATTTAGGTTGAAACTCCTAGTATGTAAGTCTACAGTCTGTTTTTAGTCTTATATTCCTGTGTGAGCCTGGGCATAATGACTTCAGTGTCTTCACTCTGCCGCCATCTTGCCAGATCTCTGGCTGAATCTATTTTTGTATTTTTTCTAGAAAATATTTTAAAATGAGTTTTCTTTCCTCCTAATTTTAACACATAATCTCTCTATATAATATAAAAACATGTATATAAATTTGCCTTTTTGATTTTATGTGTTTATGCATTAAAACTGTTGGGGAAAAGGGTACAGTAAAAGCTAAATCTCTAATTTTACTTATAGATTATGATATAAACTATACTTTTTACAATGTACTACAATTCATTTCAGCTCCAACTTTACCTTTCCTTGCCTTCTCTGTACTAATAAAGTTAGATACAGTTAGTGTTTGACATATGTTGTTATATGACAGCAGAAGGATAACCAGAGCTCTAGAAGGAAGGGCTTTCTCTTCTGGGTTCAGGGCTCACTTCCTGCCATGCTTCTTCATGTATAAAGTTACCAAAACCCAGACTCCTGTAGTACAGGATGCTTCTGATGTATTAGGCCATACTTATATAACTTCTGCTGCATGAGTAGCTTCTCTAGCATCCAACTTGTAAAGAAAGGTCACAATTCTGGTTATAAGATACCTCAGCAACTTTCCTGATCCAGTAAGTCATAGCCTTCTTTCACCAATGACAGCTAGGTCTAAATGAAAGATTCTTTTGTTGGGGTGCTGTTATCTGAGTTTGAGAAGCATGGCAACTCTTTACACCTGCCATTCTCATTAGACTTATCTATTATTATTAGCCATTTCCAGGTTGTTAATATTTTCTTTTATAATAATGATTATTTATATTAACTTTCCCATTCCGCTTAAGTAGTTTCTTCTCCTGATTGAGCTGATACTGAAATAGTATCAGAGAGAGTCTAGAGAATAGTTCCTCAATGTCAGTATTTGGGGATCAACTATGAGACCAGTAATTCATCTGAGATTTTTCTGCACTCGTCCTAGATTAGATTATAGATTAGAGGATGTTCGTCCTCTAGATCACAATACTTCTTTCCCCATTTTGTCTTTATCTCATAAGTGTAGACACTCTCATCTGGCACCTGGAAAGGTGTACATAAAATGATTCAGGAAAAGAGATCTTACACATCAAAAAGTTTCGCAAAAATAATATTGGTTCAAAAACTGAGACACATGGTTTGGAGCAAATTCTAAGACTAAAACAGAGAAGTACATAAAATCAGATTGGGTTGTATTTATTTATATGACTGCAACTAATTTAACACTTGCATCTAGAAAAGACTCAAACAGCTATTAATAACTCTAATAAATTAGTATTTGAGTAAAACTTGGCATAGTTGTGGCCTACATTTAGTGGACTGAGATGCCAACACTTCCATCATATGATAATGAGGTAGAGTCAAAAAGCTTGGAGATATAGGACATGCATATTTTCCTTCATTGAACTGAATTTATCATATGTAAACTATATGCCTACTAGCCAACTGTACTCTATAAGGAAGCCCCCCCAAATGTTCTTTTGTTATTATTATTGGGGGGAACACCTGTCTCCTTGAATAGCTATCTGGTTGTCCTCCTCTGCTGTCATATGTGAACACAGGCAATGCTACAATTGAGATGGGATTCCTGTGGATATAAAGGGATTGTAGAATATAAAATGTCAAGTAACAGCACATACTGTCAAAAGCATGGGTACATCTATTGTAAAGGAAAAAAAAAAAGAAAGAAAACTAGAAATCAGAAATATTCCTAAAATGTTCTTAGATTAATATATGACTCAGATATATTAAATTAAATACATATACATTCTGAAAGGCAAAACAGAAAACACAATTTGATACACACATACAAAACCTGAAAGGAAAGGAAACATCCATGCCCATGTGTGTTTATGTGTGGTGCATACGCCAAAAATATTTTTGTAGAAAGACCTGCCAGCCATTTAAGGATGAAGCTCTTAAAATGTTTTTAATTTGGGCCCTCCCTGGTGGCGCAGCGGGTTAAAGCACTGCACTGAGAAGCTTAAGCCACTTCCGCATGAGTTCGATCTGCCTGCCCCGGAGGAGACCACATGGCGCTGCAGACCTCTCGTGACCTGCCCCATGCTCCCCTCAGCAGTGTACTTCGTCGATCTGCCTGTTCTGCTCCCCACTCTGTCCCTGGTGAATCCTCTCACCCTCTGCATCTCTGGTCTGTACCCCAGTTCTTTATGAAATAAATAAATAAATCTTTTAAAAAAAGTTTTTAATTTGATTAAAAAAATAACTAAAGATATTTTAATACATACTCGGATATAGTGACATTCTTACTATATTCTAAAATCATTTTAACACAGAAGGTACAACTAACCTTAATGTGCTCATATTTTGTTTGAATGGAAGGTTTAAAAAAAAAAAGGCATGCAATAAATGAGCATACTAGTCATTATCCCTTTATTTGTTTTTAAGACTTAGAGGTGGACGAAGAACAGTAGTAAAAACAGCAAAACTTTCTTCTAGAAAAATACATTTATACTAGAGGCATGAGAGGTGCATCATAAAATCTAACTCTCCTTGTGATGATATAGAAATGGAGATTAAAAGAGCAGCATTGCTTGGTAAATAGGTTTCTTCATTATAATTTTCTATCATGATTAAAAAAAAAAAACAACTATTTTTACTATTGCACAAGTCACTAGAACAGTAATGTAGCTCACCACTATCAGCTTTGGAACATTAACTGGTTAACTTAAAACCTTCATAGGTAGAACATTGGGTCTCTAGTCACTGCTATGTATCCTCGCTATCCTGTATCCTTGCTAGTAGAGGAACAGTATTTCAGGGGTGACGATTCTTATTTACTATAAATTCACACATGGAAATACAAGGTTTTCAGTTGGTTTACCCCTTCCTCTACCTTGCACATACAAATTTACCATTTTGATTCAGTTAAGATATAATACCTCTGTGAATGAGTCTGAGAAAATCTTTATTTTTCCATAATGCAATACCTACACTAAATACTGTGTTATTCTGTGTTAGATGTCCTTATTCTATATCCTTATCTTTGATATTAACAAATAGGATATTCATGACTTCCCAAACTCTGATCCTATAATCTCCTATCTTATATATTACTATATCCTTGCCATGTTTTACTTTTGTTTAACATTCGATCTTCCTTTTCTTCATTATCCTAAATTATGTGACTCATCAATGTCCATTTCTTTAATAACTTTTTCAGAGAAACCATCTTCCTATTTTCTTCAGTATATTTGATTGCCCATTCATTCAAATAGACTGTTTGCCAAGGGTATCTTTTCAAAAATGGGAGTCTCCCCCTTCAAATAATGGGAGTCTCTTAAAAAAAAATTAAAATGTATTATTTTCAGAGGAAATTCATGAAATATAGCAGTAGCTGCATTTCCCTCAGCAAATAAAACTATAATGAAAAACTTGAATATTTTTAAGTTATCTAATTAAAAAATATTATGAGATCATTCAACAATGTTGGACAAGTATGCTATGCACTCCTGACTCAAATAATCAACCATAAATATCTGACTTTTTTTTAACCCTTATTCTTAACAAACTAGTAGAAGGATTATTATCAATCAATTAAAACTTCAGCTCCATATAAAATTTCTCTGAACAAGGATATTTTTACCCATTTTAAAGATAACTATTTTTTTGTTGTTCACTATTATCTCATAGTCTTATGTGTATAGTTCATATGTATTAAATATTTTACAAGTTTTATCCAAGAAAAAATATAATAGTATTTAGGACAACATCCTTATAGTGATAAATTATAATTTTTAGATCTATGTGAAAGGTTGGATGAGGTAAATATTAACATCTGATAGAGTGCTATAAGAATTGAGACTAAACCCAATCAGTAGTCTTGAGAAAAACAATACATTACCACAAACCCTGAAATGATAACCCCAAATTACATTTTACTATCAAGGGTATTTTCCAGTATTTATACAGTTAGTTTTATTCTTTCCTAAGTGAAGAAACAATTTTACTTTGTTTTGTTCTCTGGAGGATTCACCTTTCAAGTCAAAATAACTACATACATGGGCATATGAAGACTTAGACAAAGGGAAGTTTTACTAAGTATGGACTTTTGCTTTTCCTGCCATCATTTCTTTATCGGTATCTCATCTTTCAAACCCTAATTCCACTAGTTCATGCAAAGTTTAATTTCAATGTACAACTTACTTCATTGTGACTTACTCTGATTGCATTCTAATTATTCAGGTAAGGTATAAATTCTGTCTTCTAGGAGATTGAGAATGCTCACAACTCTTTTATCTCAAACAACTAAGAATTAATTATTCATTTCATGCCTTTCCTTTGAATTACCTCTGAATCGTCCTTGTTCTATAAAATCCGCCCCCCCCCAAAAAAAGCTGACTAGTTTATTCATAGTTCACACTCTTGTTCTTTCCTATTTGTTAACATTACATGCACTCTTGCTTGCTACATAGAATTAATTATATGGGTACATATGACATCACTTACCAAAAATGCACGGCATTTAAAATGTTTCTTCTTGTTATCAAACTTTATCATAAAGCTTTAATTATTCTGGTAATAAACTGCTAACCGCTGCTATTCTTTAGTCATGGTAAGCAATCTTTACTTTTTTCTTTTGATTTTTTTAGTTGGCTTGACTGAGTATGAGCTATAAAATTTTATTCCTTATCCTGTTTGACTTTTATGAACTACCATCATTTCATTCTTTTTGTTATTTCTCTCTATAAACTACACTTTAGAAGAAACTTGAACTAAGTGACAAGCATAGTGTTCTTAATATTACAGTTATCAAACTGACCATAACAATGGTGAACTTTTAAGCTGCTATAAAGTCGATGCTAACAATTCCTATTCCATAAAATCAGAGAATTACCTTGAAGGAGAAAAAAAGCATAGTTTCATTTTATGGACATTTTATAACCACAAAGTGTTTTTGAAAATGATATTCTTTCCCCCTGTCATTCCCTACAGACAAGTACAGAAGGTGCACTATTCAATAGAAAATAATTTTACTTGTGCTTCCAAAAATCCAAAAATTATCACTCTTGTTGACTAGTTGCCATTAATACTTAACATTTGTAGTTTAATATTTTCACTTCAATTCATTCCTTTACTTGTCAATCAAATAATGGTCTCAACCTATGTTAAATATTTCATCAGATGAAACTCTTATTTATATACTTCTTGCAGCTTCATAATTTGAATTTTCTATGTGCTCTATTCTTACTAGATCACAGTCAAACGTTTTATATGAGGTCAATTTCCATTCCCAACTATCTAATGTATTATGGCTAGTAGAATTCATGGAGTATCCTTTAAAGTATTGAACAGTTCTGCCATGAATGTATTTCTTTTATCTGCAGGGTATATAGCAGGTAGGCAGGGGAATGTGCATGGCAATGAACATAGTGACATTAATGACTGTAGCTATAATAAAATGGCAGACATAAAAATGAAAACAAGAATATCAAATAATAGATAACTGTTAACATTCATAGAAAAGAAACATACATAGAAAATGTTTTCAATACTTTAAAGGAAATGATATGAACTATATTCAATGTAGAGTATACGTTAAAAGTATACTGCAAATTCTAAAGAAACTATCATTTTTTTCTTTTATTACATATATTGCATTTATATTGAATTGTTTGTATAAAATACCATATCTAATTCACAGATATAGTATATTATGTATACTACTATATAGATGTATATTATGGCACCAAACTAACCACCAAGGCACCCGAAGTCCCATACCATAACCTGTTGAGACACTTCCTCACTCACCCCAACCTTCCTCTTTTGGAAGCCTCAGTTCTGAAGATTTATTACTAGTGGTTATTGTTGGTTCAATTTGACTGCCTTTTGTTTTCTTTCTCTATATTCCACATGTACCATGTAATATGTGTATTTCTCCTCTGAATTATTTCCTGTAGTTCCAATCTTGTTTTTGCAAATGGCAAGATTTTTTCTACTTTTATCTCTGACTAGAATATATATACACATATACCACATATTTTTAATCTAATAATTTGCCATTGTTGTTTCCATAAATTAGCATAAAAGGTGGTATAAAGAACAAAGGAGTGTATACATCCCTTGGAATAAGTTGTTTTTTTGTTTGTTTGTTTGTTTTTGTTTTTTGCACTCTTCATATAGAGACCTAGGAGTTGGTTTATTGCTTCATATAGTAATTCTATTTCTAATATTTTGAGAAACATCCAATTATTTTTAACAAGATACTGAGGGGCCACACTGATGGCTCAAGGGGTTAAAGCTTAGCACTCTGAGGCTATCTGTAGCCATTGAAGTGCTAAATTGATTGTCAGCTAGGAAGGTGACCCATGTGGCTCAACAGACCTCTCTTGTCTCTCCCGCTGCTCCCCTCAATAGTGTATTTCAGTTGACCTGCCTGTTCTGCTCCCCACTCTGTCTCTAGTGAATCCTCTTACTCCCTGCACCTCTCACTTGCACCCTAGTTCTTATATGAATAAACAAATCTTAAAAAAAAAATAGGTATTGATATGCTAAGAAAGGACACGAAGTGGAATGATATAAAATGCCAAATTAAACCAGATAAATAAGGAAAAAAGAATAAATATTTTCATCAAATTGGCAACAACCATGGGTATGGCCATTTTTATTCAACTATGTAATGTAAAATTCCTTAAAAGACAAAAACTGTCAATGTAAATTAAAAAATCAAGACTAATGATGTATTATATTAAGAAGTCTGCATCCAATATTAAAAAATAAAATGTTTTCAGTCCTCCCTGTTGGCACAGTGGGTTAAAGGGCAGCACTGCAAGCTACCACAGCCGCTTCAATGTAAGTTCAATCCCCTGCCCGGGAGGTGACCTGGCACAGTAGACCTTTCTTGGCTTGCCCACTGCTCCCCTTAGCAGTGTACTTCATAACTCTACTTGTTCTGCTTCCCACTCTGTCTCTGGCAAATTATTTTACAATCCCTGCACCTCTGGCCTGTAACTCCAGTTCTATGTATAAATAAATAAAACTTTAAAAAAAATAATAAAATGTTTTATATATTAACTTTTTATTTTAAAAAGTAAAATAATCATGTTAACATCAATCAAAATACAGCTGGAATAAATAAGTTAATTTCAGAAAAATATATGTTTAAGATCAAGGAATATTAACATGGGTAAGTTATTATATATAGTAATAGAAATCAATCCTACATAAAACATAAATAGCTTAAACATGTCACCTATGCCAGTAACTGACAGAAATGAAAATAGAAACCGAAATACACTAATATATATGGAGATATCAACAAGCCTCGTTCAGTAATTGATAGTTTCTAGCGGTGAGAAAAACAGTAAGCAAATAGCTAACCTGAAAACACTTTCAATCTAAAAGACATTTAGGGAACACTTCATCCAAAAATAGCAGATAGATTCTCTCAAACTCACCTTGAACATATACAGTAAAATGCTACATTATGTAACAAACACAATAGAAAATTTAAAAGATAGAAATTATATAAATTATCCTCAGACTACTATGTAGTTAAAATAAAATTGAGTGATAGAAAAATAACTGGAGATTTATCAAATATTTCAAATTAAAAAAACAGTGTTAAAATAAATACATTTACCTATTTTTAATTTCAAGAAAAATTAAAAATATTGTGCTAATGAAAATTAAATACAATGTCTTATTAAAATTATGATACATTGAAATAAAATTTAGATAAATTTATAAAATCAATGACATGTACATGTTTGTGTATATATATATATGTACACACACACATAGAAAAAAACAAAATTCATATTTCTAAGCTTCTATTTCAAGAAAATTTGCCATCAAACATATGAGAATAAATAATAAACACAAATCAATAAAGTTCAAATTTCAAATGGAAAACAATCTTAAAAGTCAACAAAAAAGAGCTATTTCAAAAAAAAACCAGTAACATTAATAAACCTAACCCAATGTTAACCAAATACATTGAGAAAAAACAACAAACTTCTAAATAACGTGTATATAATAAGTCATCTGAAGAGAATGTTAATGTATTTTGAAATAAATTAAAATAATAATAGTTTGCCAAAACCTGTGGATTACCTGGAAAGAGTATTCAGGAGAACATTTCTAACATTTAATACATATATTATGTATATGTATATCTAATACATATATTAGAAAGTAAGAAATATATATATAAGTAATCATGTAATCTTCCATTTTAAAATCTTGCAAAATAATTACAAAGTAAGCAGAAGAAAAGAAATAAGATATAGGCAGAAATGAATGAAATGGAAAACAGGAAATAGAGGAAGGCAATGAAATTAAGAGCTGATTATTTGAAAAGATCAATAAAATCCATTAACCTCCAGCCATGCTGGCTGAAAAGTAAGAGAGCACAAGTTTTGAATTATACAAAATTAAAGACGGGACATTGGCTTAGAGCCAATGGTCATTAACAGGAATATTTTGAAACCTGTATACCAAAATGAAATGGACTGTTTACTTGAAGATATTTTCTGTCAAAAACACATACAAAAAGTGCAAAGAATAAGCCTATATATATATATATATATATATATATATACACACATACATATCTATACAAGTATAGTACATAAATAGATAAATAAGCCTATCTATCAACATAGGTATATAGGTGGTCAAATCATCAAAATGACTGCGTGTATATATTATATATATGTATATATATATATAATAATAACAGTAAATAACAGTTATACAAAACAGAAGCAGTAAGACCCCGCTGGGTTCACTGCTTAGTGGTGCATTCTTCCAAACATTTAAGAAAAATAATTATGATAATTTTCTACAAAAATAATGCAGTGACTTTGGAAAGACAATTTGGCAGTTTGCTATAAGGCTGAACAAACATACTTGTGCCATAAGATTCAGAAATTGTGCTATTTGGATTTTACTCAAAACTGGAAAGTTACGTGCACTCAAAATTCTTTTTTATAAAAGTTTAATTCATAACTCTCCAAACTTGAAAGCAATCATTATGTCCTTTAGTAGATTAATGGATAAACTATTTTCTTTGGTTTAAACTATGTTTTCATAAAATTACTTAATGTTATTATAGACTTATTCCTATTAAAAACAAATTCCTATTATTTTTTATGAAAAATAAAATTAAAACCTTTCAGAGAATGTAACTCATTTTGAAATTTCCCTTGGATATATACAAGATAAAATTGATGCCAGGTCATGGTACACCGTCTAGGTATGGTGCATCAACACTTTATTAAATCCAATACCATACATAGAGTCTTTTTCTGAGGCTAATCCTTAAGAGTAGGAAGCTAATTAACATATTACCTTTGTTCTTGAGGTACTTGTAGAACAATAAGTCTAACTGGAGCTGCATAAGGTATTCTTTTCAAAACTAGTTGTTTCTTGATAAGTAAGCTCCCCTTCCCCAATTTCTATACTTATTTTTAATAGATTTCAGTCAGTTAGAAAAATAAGGGATCATGCATTGGCATTTTGACATAAAAATGAGTCAGTCTTTTGATTTGAAGCTGTAAAAATGCCCTTCACTTAAGAGTGTTCATGTAGAAATATAAGACAATCCAAAACACAGCTAGAATCACAAGCACTTAGATGTTATCTGTAGAAGAGACATTTTTTAGACATATCTTGATAATTGGATTCTTGACAATCGATTCCCTACTTAGGACTGGAAACTTCTAACCCTGCCACAATATAGAAGGCAACTATTCAAACATTATATTCATGTTGACACCTGTCTTTAGTCAGGTCACAGATACGTGAACTTTGCTTTCATAAATCAGACATGCAACATTTTTGGACACTAAATCTGGGGTGCATATGTAGTGAAGAATAAAGAAGGTAACAATAGCAAAGTAAAGTATGATGTCATCAATCTTTGTTTTCTAGGTACCAGAGTAGCTTTCAGTGTTTCTGGTCCAATGTCAAGGTGTAGTGATAGCAAAGGTTAAAATAGCCAATGTTCATTCAAAATGGAAACAAAACTTAGTCATACTGTGATTATGTCTATACCCAGGTAAGCCTGGAGTCTTTTTCTTTCTGCTTCTCTTCTAAATATTTTAAATGTGATAAAGCTGTATTTACTACATTAGTCTTGCTAAATTACTATTATTGATATATATATATATATATTACTGGAATTCAGTTTATAGACAATGACCTAACAAAAAGATGATTAATGTTATACTTGTAACTGGGAGGACTTCAGAGACTACTTTAACAATAATTATATAGGCTTAAAAGAAATGGACATTTTTTTAACCTATTGTCATATTTTCTGATAATGCAAAGATTCTGACTAATCAAAATTTGCATGTACTGGCATTGTAATGAACCAGACTGATGGAGAGGTGGGGGCAGTTGAGATAAAGCAAGTTAAGCAATTAAATAGCAGCCACTTATTTATGAAGTGATTGATAAGCAGACATGCAAGAACAAGAGCAGACAAAAGCCTGGTTGTGTGAGAGGTCCTGATAATCGAACTTTGAAAGGTGGTAGAAATACAGGTAGTAAATTGTAGGCAATTTTGAGTTGCTTATGAACTCCACACCCATCGTCCTGAAGGCCTCTACAGAGCTGATGAGACTCAGTGGGATTCTTTTCCTGGAAAATAGCAGCTCTCCTCTCCGCACATGGATAATGCCAGTATCTCTCCAGAATATCTCTGCACACTGCCAATTTTGCCTAAGTATGTACCTTCCCCCAAATCTGTTATCAATTGGTTGTCTGCAATAATGTCTTCAATAATTGCATGTGTTTTATAAATGTCACATTTTTTAAAAATGTAGTATAATGTGGACTCTCCTCAGTAAATTCACACTGTGAGTTTCTGCATTTGGCTTATGTAATAAATGAAATCTTTCTGGGTGTAGAAGTTAGAATGGTAGATATCCAAACCTAGTCAAATGCTCATTCATCCTGGTAAGTGTATCATTGTGGACAAAATGTAGCCGTAGCATGCGATGAAGCATTCCACTGGGTACACAAAGAGCACTTTAATTTTTCAATTAGATTATTCTAGTACAAAGTTAACTATTCTGACAAATAAAATGTTACAATTTTTAGTCCACTATTTTAACAGAAAGACCATATTTTGAGAGAATTGGTATCATCTATGGACTTCCCAATAGGTTGAACCAGAAAAGTCAACTAATTTCAGTATACTATGAAATCAGAATGAAAATGTCCATGAAAAATCAAGTAGAGGAAGTTTTCCAACCAACAGTTGAACTTGAAAGGGAAGATGTGAAGGTCAGTCACATTAGTTATCAAGAATTTTGTATTATGTGATCCATTTGTGGTTTTACTATTTATTCATGTATTCCGTTATCATAAATAGTTTAGATAACAGGTGTTTTACCTTACTTTTATAACTACTTCTTTCAATTTTGGAAAATATTATTCAGTTTTTAACACATTGACCTGACCTCTATAAGTGAATATTTTTACCAACATATTTTTAAACAGATATCAATACATCTAACAGTTAGTGTGTTTACTCATAGGTGAATTCCAGATCATACAGGCAATTAAAATGCAGAAGAACAAAGAAAATTCAACTTCAATAATTGTGGGAAAATATTTATATTGTACTTTTTGACTGTCTTGAAGTTGTATAGGAACTATACATCTGTCAGTTATTGTTTAGTTTCTGTGAAATATCTTATTTACTGGATATGTTTATTTTAATTGGAACCCATTCTTAAATGTTATAATAGCATACACTGAAACTCAAGTAAAAATTTTTACTGATTTTTTTCCACCTTTAGAAATAATAAAAATGAATCCCAAAAGGCTATCACTGCATTGTCACAAATTTAGGGGTTATATTTTATCATGTCTGTGTTTATTTATTTATTTATTTTTAGCTAAGCCATATATAGAGAGAATGACATGATGTTCATTATATTATGAAATATTTAGTTTCTTACTGCAAGAGCTAGAGCTGTGGAATACATATGGCTAAAGGTAACATTGATAAATGCTTGACTGAGGAAGGAAAGAGCCAATACACAGTAGCTATTAGATCACTAAATGAATAATTCAGAGAGCTAGACTTAGATAATTAGTGTAAACAGAACAAATGAATAGAATTCATGGTCAGGGCATCACCAATAATATCAATAATATTACCAATAATAAATGTAGTTTAGAGACTGAAAAAATATGTCAACATTTAACTGCATGCATTTTCTTCTCAAATAAGCAGCAACTTATTTTTTTTTAATTTGTATTGAATTATAGTTTGAAATCGCTCAGCTCCACTATTTAAGTACAATGGAATCACATTGTATGCAAATTTAGCCTGCTTGTTTGCAAAATCATGTGTGAGACAGAAAAGACTGAGCTTGCCGCGCCAGCACGACAGCAGAGATGGTCTGAGCGAAGGACGTCAGGATTAAAGCACACACTCCTTGGTCAGCAAGCAAAGGCACACTTTATT
>NW_004567108.1:29962581-29996711 GCF_000260355.1 Condylura cristata | reverse complement strand
AAAAAAAAAAAAGAGAGAGGAAAAAAGAAAAGGCAAAAAAGGGACAATTTCTGGTACAAATAAAACTTTGACCTCCATTGCTTCTAGGGAAAATAGCCAAATAACATGAACATTCTTTATAAGATCTGTGTTCCCAGGTTTTGGAAATTAAAGGACTATTTCTGTATTGTAAGCTGATGAAGTTGTAGAATTAAAAAAAAAAAATAGGTGATTTCTCTTCTGGCAGTTTTACTTTAGAATGCAATCCATAAAGAAGATGAAAATCCATTGTATACAAATTATAAAAACAGGGAAAAAAGCAATATTTATTTTGTTAACATTCAATTGAAAAAATGATATATGCCTAATCACCTATTACTTCTTTCATGACAGATTAAAGTCTCTCTACATTAAAGATTCAGAAATTTTGTAGTTTTGTGTGTGTATGTGCTTACATTTGAATTTATAGTCTATTCCTTCATCTGTGCCCATGTTTTCTAATTGACAAGCATTTTTCTCCAGGTTCAAATAGTTCCTTCTTAAGTTCAAAAGGCTCTAAGGTTCTGAAAAGCTTTACCAAGAGTAGCATAAGACTCAACTCTAAATGTGATTAGAAATGATCCTTAAATGTCGACTTTACAGAACATAATCAGCTTATACTCTGAAAATTCTGTGTTCTCTTCTGTCATCCTTCTCATATTTGACAAGGTCAAAAATGTTAAAGCTGCAGAGTCAAGATAGCTATTTATTTATTTATTTGCCTTTTTGCCTGAACAATATACCAGACCACTCACTAGGGGAGAAAACACAGTGCTAGATTGATTGGGAAAAGGCAAGTAAATCCTATTTTAGTATTAAATTTAAGAACTTTTCAAAAACACAAAACTTTAACCAGAGTACATAATAAATAAATGAAGAAAAATACCAGGCAATAAAAGATAGTATTATTCTGCATCAGCATACATATTACTGAATCTTATTCACAGGTCTTATCTATAATAACTTGATACATTTCAGATGTTTAACTCTTTAATTACTGGATTTTCCAATGGCCTTATTTCTCTATCATTTGTGCCAAAAAAAGTAATTTGTTTTTGTCAAATAGAAATAAAATCATGATGCAGACACTGCTTTCTTTATGTAGAGATATAGAGTTAGTAAAAATTTTAATTGCAATTTTAAAATGAATTGATATTTAATAAAATATCCTACATTTTACTTGGAAATTTAGGTTGTGAGTTTAGGCATTTAAATAGTTATACTGATTGAATTATGTTTATTTTGAGCTTTTATGTTAAATCATATTTAATATTCATAAGTAGATCCCAAGAGAATTTCATAAAATTGGCATTCATTTTCTTACAGTGAAATATATTTTTTTCTTTCCATCATTTAAAAACTTGTTTTCCTTGCTGCTTGCTGTATTTTCCCCAAGTAGGTTATGTAAGAATAAATATCAGTCTTAGAGTTATATTAAAATAGTATCAAATGCCAAACATCAAATATGGCTATCTATAGTATGTTATATGTTTCTGCTCTAATTCATGACTTTATAATATTTGAATTACATGTTTCTAATGGTATGGCATAATATTCTATGCCTATAGAGATTGACTTCATCATAAACTGTAAATCATGTAAAAAAACAAAGTATAGAAAACAAAAACATATCAGTAGCAGTGATAGAAAAAATAATTTATGACTATATTTGCAAGATACACACCAAAGGACAATCTTCCACCTTTTGTTTCTTCTTTCCCTCTTAATCTTGGAAGTTTTATCTACTTACTTAATAGCATACAAAAAAGGAGCATACTTGTTTCAGTGTTCCAATTTATCCCTGAAATGCTAAGACTCAATAGAGAATCATGACTGATAATAATATGGAAAAGAAGTGTCAGGTTTAGCCACCATAAATATAAGGATTGGTCATGTTGTAATTTAGAAAATGGGTAAATAAGTGACATAGCACTAAAGAATAAGAGTTAAGTAATTGCTACTAACAGAGTGAATCATGTAGAGTAAATGTGCAATTCAAAATTAAATGCATCATAAATAAACCATAAAATTAAAATGCTCATAAGGTAATATGAGCTCCTGTTGAGTCTACAAATACAAATATTTAAAGTTTACCCATGGCCTTTAAATCAGGAATTTTAATATTTATTTCTATTACTTCAATTTTCCTTTAAAAGAAAAATTTTCATTTTTATGTCTCTCTCTATTTCACTGACACATTCTATTTCTTGCCCTTCTCTTCCAAGCATATGTATATTCCTCATTTCTTCCTAAACACATAGCAGGAGTTTAATTTCAAAACTGACTCTAACTAGATTTTAACTTCCTTTGGGCACATTTTCACTATTCAGGATTAATATATTCTGTTTTTTAATAGTACAGTAATTTCATGAAAATGGAAATTTTTGTAAATAATGGAAATCACCTTTCTATTATTTTTAAATCCCCCAAAGAAAAGCTATTTCTCCAACCATGCCTACCTTAACCTTCAGTCTATATGGATATTAGTCATTTCTCCCAGGTTGAGTTCCAGGTGTGCAATGTACTTAGTGTCAAAATGTTTCCCCAATAATGGTAAGTGAAATAAGTTAAAAGAGAAAGATAAATCACAAATAGTGTCACCAATATGTGGAATAAAGAGAAACCAAATTAAGGGTCAAAAAAGACAAGCTTAAAAACTAATCCTTGATGGCTGACCATAGAACTGAAGCCTTCAGAGGGGGAGGGGCCAGGGAAGGGTAAAAATAAAAAGAGAAAGTAGCATAATGGACTCTGGTAGTGGAGCATGGGGGGTGGGACTAGTGATAAATGCACTGACATACTGACATGGTGATTGTCTGATAGGGGAATCCTAAATGTCACCTCAGCTTAAAAATCAAGTAAATTTATATAAACAGGCAAGTAGGTAGGTAGGTGATAAACAGACAGATATAACTACTTACTTGAAACTCCAGTCACTTGCATATATTTACCCCCTTTTCTTTGCCATATTCCTGAATATTCTTTGTTACACTGAAATCTGCATTTTTCAATACCAAATTCTAATATAATTTTGTCAAAATCTGTGAACCAACATACGTTACACATTTTCTCCAGGTTATTATGAATGGCAGGAGGTGAGCCATGGCAGAGCAATTTGTTAGCACTCAATGAAGCATTGTGAGTGGATACTCTCATTGGCTGAGCAGATTTTAGCGTGATGCCCAAAGATCAAATGTCTGACAATATCTAATAATGTATTTCTCTGCTTTCACTGCTAAGACTTTAAATCATTTACTGACAGGCCCTCCCTGGTGGCGCAGCGGGTTAAAGCACTGCACAAAGAAGCTTAAGCCACTTCCCCATGAGTTCGATCCCCGCCTGCCCTGGAGGTGACCACATGGCATGGCAGACCTCTCCTGACCCGCCCGCTGCTCCCTTCAGCATGTGCTTCATCGATCTGCCTGTTCTGCTCCCCACTCTGTCTCTGGTGAATCCTCTCACCCTCCACATCTCTGGCCTGTACCCCTGTTCTGTACGAATAAATAAATAAATCTTTAAAAAAAATCATTTACTGACAAATGCAAACAGTATGTAGTAACAGGATAGTCTAATGGTACATATTTTACAAGATTTTAAAATAGCTCTATTGCCTACTGGCACTGGGTATTGCATCCCATTTGATTTAGGTATACTTATATCTGACTAAGCACTAATAACTATCTTTATACTTGTTTTATATTTAATCAAAGGAATTCTAAAACTGTATCATTTTATCTATATAGATGTTATACCATGGTTGGTAAGAATATGGATTCAGGGTCAGACCAGGTTTCTATGAAAAATCTAACTCTTATTTTTAGCTGTGACATCTTGGGAACATTACTTAACCAGTCTGTATATTATTTTAAATTCTATAAACAGGCATGGGCATTATAGTAATGCTATCCACTTTTTCATATTGAATTATTATGAAATACTTGAAATAGCATCTTGCACATAATGATTGTGTAGCTATGTAAGTATTTGTAGTTTACAGGAGACAAAGTTTTGCATCATCATTTACAGTAAATAATGTAATTTCAAATGTAAAAATGCATTTATTATCAACTGTGTATGACTAAATCTGGCACACAACATGACATGACTACGATTTTAAATAGCATATTCACAGGTTAAGTTACAATTGTAATTGAATGAATAATGTTTACTATCAGTACTTTCTGCTGATTTTTTTACTTGGAACAGAATAGCTCAGAGACACAAACACCCTGTCTAACCACCCACCTACTTACATGTCAAATTTATTTATTATAAACTCACATGGATAGAAACCATAGTTACAGAAATGACAAAGAAGCATAATATGCTGTGTCAGTTACCTGAAGCTTCTGGACTAAATGGCTACAGTTCTGATTCATGAGAGAATTTTCAAAGAACCATCTATGTAGATGAAAAATATATCAAAAGCTTTTTCCACTTATGACATGTCATTTAAGGATAAACAGTCCATGGTGTATTAATTTTTGATGATTGTAACATAGCTGTTTGTAAGTCAAACTGGGATTTAATGCCCATTAATGGTGATAGATTAATGGTTCTGGAACATCACATCATCTATATATTCATGGAAGACGTAATGAAAGTAATGGCTTTCATCTTGTCTATATAATGCATTGCATATACATGTATCCCTGAGCTCTTTATGTACTGCATTACACCTTATTTACTTGATTTACTGATTTATAAACAAAACTATTTTGTTTTTACTTTTCTTAACTATTATTATATAGTACTGACACCAAAAACATCTCCACGTCATTGCTACTTACCATAGCTAGTTAAAACATGTTCAGCAATTATTTGTGAGCTGTTATTAAATGAGATCTCTGCCTGAGCTTGATAATGTATTTTTATCTTATTACCATTGGTTAATTCATAACATTAGAAAATATGCCATCATATTGGAGGAAGGAATGGAGGAAGCAACACCATCAATGAAATCAAAACAAGTCATAAAATATAGGACATATCCGGGCCCTCTCTTGTCGTGTGGCACAGTGCATTAAAGCACAGAACTTCTAAGAAGCTAAAGCCACTTCAGCATGAGTTGGATCTCCAATGGCCCAGGAGATGACCCACATGGCACTGCTGACCTCTCCTGACCCGCCCACTGCTTCCTTCAGCAGTATACTTCGTTGATCTGCCTGTTCTGCTCCCCGCTGTCTCTGGTGAATCCTCTCACCGCCCCTGCTCCTCTAGCTGTACCTCAGCTCTGTATGCATAAAAAAATACATCTCTAAAAAAAAAAATATATAGGACACACCCAAATTTCTAAATTTCTGATATAGCAGCATGTGCAAACATTCAAATTCAAACTTAATCAAACTTGTTATTTAGTTGTCAAGATCATATAAACATGATTGTTATTTTTGTTTTTTTGTTCTAATTTTATTGAAATATCATTGATATAACATCATGTAAGAAGTTTGCTTGATATCTTTATATGTATTTGATACATTTTTGCTTATTTGATATAGTTATATATTGCAGAATGCTTATCACCATAGACAAGTAAGTAACACTGCTATCTTGTCTCATATTTCCTATTTTGTTTGATGAGGTAATTTGAAATCTACTCTTAACAACATCCAAGTATAGCAGACAGTATTGTTAATTATAATCACTATGCTATATGTTTGATTCCCCAGAAGTTATTCTTCTTAAGACTGGAAATGTAATTGATGTACCTTGACCAATGCCTCTCCATTACCCTGTAGTCTCTGGAAGCCATGATTGGTGCCTACTTTTTATTTATTTATTTATTTTCTATTTTGTGTTTTATATTATTTAATCCATATCTCCAAAACTTTACATGGTCAAGTAGGTCAAATGTCTTCAGTTGATCTTTTTATTGGAAAAAATATTTATTGCCAATTTATAGCCAAGTATGTACAATATAAAATGTAAATTTTACTTCAAGTATTTTTCTAAAAAAAATAGTGTATTTCACTTCATGGCTTCTGAAATTTGTAATTAATTTTAAGAGTTTAATTAAATTTAGAAAGGAATAGTATGACAATGGAATCACTGAAATGTCTTTTAATCTTTTTTCCAGAAGAAAATTTACTTATTTCTAAACTCATTTCTGTTGTAAAAATATGTTTTACATATTCTTGCAATAACACAATTTTACCCACATTTCAAAATTCAGCTCCATTGATTTGTTATTAGAATTATTCTCTGATGAATTTTCTTATGTATTTTTATTTAAAAAATGCAAGTGGCATATTTTATAGAATGTTCCTGAACCAATAGGTGGCTATTTATTCAGGATCTTAACTAATATTAACTTCATGATAATGAAAAATATGCATTTTTACTTTAGAGCTACAGGAACCAAGTCTAAACAATAAAATATAATTGATAGATTGTTGTACCTTCTCTCCTGTGATGGTATTCCTTACACAAGAAGTAATATGTTATCACAAGTAATACACAACATGAATGATAAACTTGTCACAGTAATCCTCAGAAATAAACTACTTTCATGTCTCTTTTCTAGAGAGACAACTCACTCTAAATATAAGAGAAGTAACTTGCTCAGTGACTAGGATGAAGCATACAGCAGTGTATACTTTCAACTCTGAGTTAAGTTGAGGAAAGAAAGTAATAAATAAAACATGATTGAAGAACTGTCTTTTGAACCACTAGTAACTGATGAGTGGAGCTAAGCTTGTACTTGATGTCTCAGTTGGGGGGGTTATAAAGACAGAAAGAAAATTTATATTAGTGAGGTAATGAGCCCTAAAGAGATATATAAAAAATATTTTAAGGCCATAGCATATTTCTTGGAAGCAATCATTTTATCTGATATAAGTATTATTATTCCCATTTTGAAGCTGAAGAAATAAAGGCATGGTAAGCTAGTCAAGGTTTTACAAAAAGATAAAGCTGACTTTGGACTATGACTCTGACTTTGAGGTCTGTGCTTTTAGCCTGCCACCCTATATTCATGATTATTTGTCATAAAATGCAAAGTTTTGTATTTTTCCCTCCATCATAAGAATGATGAACAAAACATTTAAAAATGACTCTATTCCCACTGATTCCTGAAAAACTAAGTGTCTTTAGGTAAATTTTAGGAAATGAAATCATTAAAGGGCTGTTACAGAAATACCAAATAGCATTAGTATTATTGAAACTTCCATAAGAACTGTGAATCAGAATCACATATTCTACCCCTTTGGGAATCATTAGGTAAGAATCTGTGCAAATTCAGTGTTAACATCTTAGAGTGGCTCTAAATCCTTTGAGATTTTCTGTTATATAACTTGATAGATGTCTAAACAAATTTTTCACACTTACGGAAAAAAAAAAAACACAAGATTTGACAGAATGAATTTCTCTGTGCATACTATAATTCCATTTCACATTGTCGTCAGTATTCACCGTAAGCACAGTGCCATTTTGATTATGACCTTGACTTGAATGTGGACTCATCTTCTGCACAAAAATTAGTGATTGATGGTCACTTCATATTAATTAACATATTTGCCTCCAACAAAACTGCTTCCAACAATCTTCTGTTACTAAAAGAAATTAAAAATTTCAAACTATTACACTGATGATTGCTTTCCAATAGCCCTTATTTTCTGATTGGAGGTTCAGATGTGATTAATGAAGGAGACAGTTTATTGCTTCTTCTGTTCTTTAATAGCCAGAACTAACAGCAAATTTTATGTCCTGCTGCTTTGACCAGTAGAAATTATTGGGGGAAAAAAATTGCTTTTCTCGGCCTTTGGCTAAGATCAAGTGTAGAAATAAAAAAAAAAAAACTTCAAAAAGCCAACTTTATTAAATCTTATAATTTAGTGGGTTTGATGCTAATTTTCAAGACATTCTATAAACACTTTCCCATTTATGACATTTAAGTGGAAGAAGAAAACATTTAAGTAGAAAAAGAAAATAATTTCATTTAGGCTTGGTTTTGTTTCTCTTGTTTACTACTTGTGTTTGTTTTGAAAACATTGATATTAGTACAATAGGCTATACATTTTATTTTGGTCTTATCACAATGAAATTCTTGTTCTCTTTAATAGTTATAATTATTTAATTTTATTATTTTGGTTCTCTTCATTTCTGAAACCTATAACTACCAAATAATTACATTGTTTTTCTAACTGTGGCTTGCTCTCATCATAGTATGTCATGCTTCTGAAGACTGTTTAGCATGTATTCTAAGATTCTCTTTTGGATTTGTTATTATTATTCAGGTCCATTTTGGCTGAAATAACAGCAAGGGTTTTAGAATAAACCTCCTATTGAGATTTTTATAACATGGTTAAAATGTATATCATTAATTTTCCTTTTGTAAGTCAATTGTTAAAGGGAAGGATGTCCTAAAAGAACTCTGCAGAGTCTTGTGGAATCCACCCTCTACTCTGGCTTTCTAGATTCCACCCCCTACTCCAGTGATTGGAAAACTACAACTCCCAGCAGCACCAAGGAGATGACTGTGAGGACCTAAGGAAGGAGCTAAGCAGGCATTCTGGGGCTGTGGGAGATAAATCGTAAGCGGTTTTCCAACTGTCACTTTGGAGAGGTAACAGTTCTCTCTCTGTGGAGCAACGGCTCTCAGACTGTGTGACTGGGGCTAGCAGCGTTAGTTTGGGACTAGAGCTCCAAGTTAGCCGGCTGGTAAACGATTCCAGCTACTTTGTATCTCTCTCTCTTTCCCTGGGTTGCTTCCTGTTCCTTTCCCCTTTTTGTAAATAAACCCATTACCCTTTCTGTGTGTGCCTGCAGAAAATTATATTTTGAGTACTGGGGTGAGGACCCACAGATAGGCAGTTCAAGTCCACTCTTCAGGGCTACCCTGTAACAAATTGTATTTTAACAGAACCCTCTAATATTTTATCAGAATCCTCTAATATTTTATCAGAATCCTCTAATATTTTATCAGAATCCTCTAAGATTTTATCAGAAATTATTTCCTGATATATAAATACTAGTAATTGCACTAAATCATAAAAAGGTATATATTATTAATAATAACAACATTTCTTACTTGGTGCTAAGCACTTATATTATAGTCACCCCTGACTATTTTCCAAATATAGGTTATTGCTTGTAGGGAAAGAAAGAAAAAAAATACATATTTAGAATTCATTTATGTTTTACTTGGGTAACATGGGTGTATATGATTCAAATATAAGTGCACCCACCTCCAGCAGTGTGTTTCCAAAGGCACCCATATTCTTCCTTCATAAAACTGAGTTCTCCCCACTTTGCTCTCCGCCTTTCATCTCCATTCTCTGGTAGCCTCTATCCTATAGACGGATTTCTGAATTTGTTTTTGGTTTTGTTTCATTTCACCTTTTCATTTTGTTTCTTTATATTCCACATTGAGTAAAACCAGTGAGTATCTATCTTTGCCTGCTGGCTTATTTCATTTAGCACGATCCTCTCCAATTACTAAGAATTTATAAAGAGAGTATTCAATATAGATTTAATTATGCTCTTACATAAGACAAACAGTATTTTGTTTTTAAGGCCACAAAAGATGTATTCTATCTCTATTTCAACATTCTGAACACTACAGTGCTTTTCCTTTTAAAGGAAAAAAAAAGGGTCTGTGCTTATTATCTCTGAGTTTCTATGCTAAAGAGGTTTGTTTAAACTTTAAGTTTGTGTAATTCCATCTGTGAATTCAACAGCACTAAGCCTTATTACATTGGCACTGCATTCATAAGCCTATTGTACATTTTCTTATGTCATGTTTATTTTATTTTTTGTTGTTAAATAACAAGGCTTTATTTTTTGTTAAATAAAAGGCTATTTGAAAATTGTAACATAGACTGGTTTTTATTGATTTTACAGAAGATCTGGGGTATAGGTCAGAGGTGTAGGGGATAAGAGGATTCACAAAAGATAGAGTAGGGAACAGAACAGGCAAATCTACTGAAATACACTAATGAGGGGAGCAGCAGGTGATCCAGAAGAGGTCTGCTACACCATAAGTGGATTAGTCCCCTGGCAGGGGATCTAACTCAGGCCCTAGAGGTGATAGCACTGAGATTTTACCCTCAAGACCCCAGAGAGGCTCTAGACAGGCTTTTAACAATAGCATACAACACTTCTTTACCATTATCTTTTTAAACTTGTATATAACATATGGAAATTGATTGGTTATGCTATTTCTATTGGAGAGGGACTAGATAAGAGAAACATCTATAAATACCCATCCAAGGGAAAGTAAGAGGGATGTGAAACTGAGCCATAAAACATTGATCATCTATAGGAGCTCACTCTACTGCTGACTTTCAAAGCTTTGACTCGGTCAAAAAGGACAGCAGTCTTGGCCAGTAAGGCTGTATAAATGCAGTCTGCAATTTTTAAGATACACATCCTGCTGACAGATACATTTGCAAAGGTAGAACTGTGGCTCTGAATTCAATAAGCACTTATCTGGAAGTAAATTTTAACTTTTAAAATATTTAATTGCATTTTGATTTACAAACATTTATGGAATATCTACCACTTATAAGGTACTAAATGGAGGAATGCTACAAAAAATCTTCAGTCAGTTCATTTTCTTAACAGTAGGAACAGAAGCAATATTTTATATAAGTTCCTTTTTAAGTAAAATAGGATAAAATCAAGAGCAAGGGTAAATAAATGCCAGTGGGTTAAATGAAAAGGAAAACAAAAAAATTCAGAAACTTTTCTTTTACTTTCAGGCTCCAGCCAAATATTATTGGTTGAAATTATAGTTATTTTCTATCTACTATCATTTTGGATTGAGCAGACAGAGACCAGTATAGGAAAATCAAAGGGAAGCTGGGCAGGTGTAAATAGCACTGGTGTTTCTGAAAAGACTTAGGATACCTTATAGGAAGCAATTATGATAGGCCTGGACTCAATGCAGCAAGACAGTCCAAGGGACAATGAGAAACTCAGGTGACCAAATATACTTAATCAATGAAATATTGGATGAGGTAAGATTTCCACCAGCCCAGCAGTCATTACCAGTTCCACATAAAGAAGCACAGAAAGGAACAATCTGAAACATGACCTGGTCTTAGGAACCTGGTATGCACCAAAAAAACATTAAGGCTACAGATATAATTGAGATTGCTGATCATTAAAATCAAAGATGCAAAGATTACCCTAAATACCCAACTGGATTTATCTAAATCACTGATAGCCTTAAAAATACAAGGGGAGGCCTTCTGGTGCCACAGTGGGTTAAAGCACAGCACAAAGAAGCTTAAGCCACTTCCTCATGAGTTCGATCCCCGCCTGCCCTGGAGGAGATCCACATGGCACCGCAGACCTCTCCTGACGCGCCCGCTGCTCCCCTCAGCAGTGTACTTCATCGATCTACCTGTTCTTCTCCCCACTCTGTCTCTGGTGAATCCTCTAACCCTTCGCATCTCTGGCCTGTACCCCAGTTCTGTACAAATAAATAAATGCATCTTAAAAAAAAAAAAATACAAGGGGAGAGAGAAGAAGGATGAAGTCCATAGTATAAAAAAGACTTCCTCTACCACTGCTTTGAATAAAAACAGGAAAAAGCTCCTGAGACAAATGCTGGTATTCTCTAGAAGGTGGGAAAGGTAATGTAACAACAACAACAAAAAATAAATGAAATAAATGAATCATTGATACTTAACTTAGTAAAAACCCATATCAGATAACTGACCTATAGAAGTAAAACAATAAATGTGTTTTAAACCATTCTGTCTAATTAGTTACAGAAGCAATAGAAAATTAATACAACCCACAAGTAAACTTGTGAAAGAAATTCCCTATTTAAAATGGTGCCCCACTTTATAAACAAAAGTTTTTATGGACCCCAATTAACAGTAATGGCATATATCAAATTTGTTGTCAAAACACTATATGATGACCCGGATCTACTCTGGTGGCACAGCAGGTTGAAGAACAGCACTAAAAAGCTAAAGCCAGTTCAGCATGAGTTCAATCCCTGCCCTGGAGGTGACCACATGGCGTGGCAGACCTCTCCTGACCCACCCGCTGCTCTCCTCAACAGTGTGTTTCCTTGATCTGCCTGTTCTGCTCCTCACTCTGTCTCTAGTGAAGCTTCTCACCACCCCTGCACCTCTGGCCTGTTACCTCAGCTCTGTATGCATAAATAAATAAATCTTAAAAAAAAAAACACTGTATGATGACTCCCCCCAAAAATAAATCAGTATTTATTCTATATTCATTCTATCATATGCTAAGTTTTGAAGAGGAAAAGCATGCATTTTGTTGAAAGCAATACTTGTTGAGCAGAATGAATTTTAGTTTGATACCTCTCAATCAGCTTATGAAGCTCCAATGACAATAGCCCATATAATCTGAAAGATGTCTCACTCATGTATAATTTACAGTTTTAGAAGACTGGAGATATCAGGAAGATGTCACCTTCACTATTCTATTGGTTTATCATTCCTAATAGACTGTAATAGGCTGAAGCACTGGGTGTAAAATAGATATTAATCATGAAACAATTGAACTGCCAAAGAATTAGACTTGATAGGGAATGTCTATCAAGCATTTATTGATTCAACTTTTTTCAGCAGTTGTTGTTTGCCAGCCCTTAATATAACCCTGAAGGTTTAATTGTTAATTATAGCTTACTATGTTTATGTAGTTTTCATGCATAACCCAAATGTCTACCTACATTTCTTTTAGCTCTGAAGCTCTATTTTATTCCTTAGTCTCCACAAAATAGACTACTTTGAGTAGTGTCCCATATTAGACTTTCTAGGCTATGGGGCCTCAGCTAGCCTGATTCTCAGGCAAAACATAAAAGGGATTTTGATTTTTTTTTTTAAAGATTTATTTATTTGTGCATACAGAGCTGGGGTACAGGCCAGAGGCTCAGGGGCGGTGAGAGGCTTCACCAGAGACAGAGTGGGGAGCAGAACAGGCAGATAGACGAAGTACACTGCTGAGGGGAGCAGCGGGCGGGCCAGGAGAGGTCTGCCACGCCATGTGGTGACCTCCGGGGCAGGCGGGAATCGAACTCATGCGGAAGTGGCTTTAGATTCTCAGTGCTGTGCTTTAACCCGCTGCGCCACCGAGATTTTGATTTTTCCCAGTGACACCAGAAAAGCAAGCAGGTCAGGAAGCCCATATACAGGAAACAAGAACAAGTCTATCACAGCAACAGGAGATACATAGGCAGCAACAGTATTACTTGTCCAGCAAGCCTGGCAGGATTTGCACCATGCCGAGCAGGGGTGTCGGCAGGACCCTTAGGCACTTGGGCTTTCTCAGACCGTGGGCTCCTGTAACAGTGGCCCCATGTCTAGTAAGTGACCAGTGAGAGGTCATGAAATGCCCTTCTGGAGAAGCCATATTAGCTTTTAGGTGATTTATAGACAAAGCCAGCACAGGGCCACGTTTAGGGCATGTTTCACACATGCAACTTATACATCAAAGTTACATATTATTTACTGCTTTCTGCATATGCTGACTGCATCTCTTGGCTTGATGTTATCTACTAGACCACCTGTGCTCTGAGGTCATGACCAAAAATGTTCTACAAAACTGAGGAAGCTCTGTTTCCCCATAGCCCTTACATAGGGTGCTGCATTTTGGTTCCAGTAGGAGTAGATGCTGATAGTGGAAGTCGTTTAGGGGTGCTCTGGAGGTCCGGACTAGGGTAGAGAAGGGAGAGAAGAACTGGTGGAAACAATGTTGAATTGCAGTACAGTCCTAAAGAAGGACTTCACTCACTCAATGGGGAATCTCGAGCTGAATGGGCTTTACTCTTTCACATTATGGTTGGGAGTCTGGCCCTTTAACCATCATATTGATCAATGTTTAAGCATCATATTGATCAATGTTTAGATGCAAACTGCTCATGAAAAGAGGCACAACTTTGGGTGAAGCTTAAGTTTTAGCCAAAGTATTTTCCCTAAATGGGAGAAAACATCTTTTGACAGGACTTCCACATTCTTAGAGGGGATTTGGGTAACATGTCACAATATCTCCATGGGGTACAGAGTGGCACCGAAGCATGATGTTATTTAAACATCTTAAGGGCCTGCCCTGGTGGTACAAGGGGTTAAAGCACAGCATTATGACGCTGTCTGGAGCAACCACAACACCAGTTTGATCCCAGACCAGTGAGCTGACCCACAAGGCACTCCAGAACTCTCCTGTCTCACCCACTACTCTCCTCAGCTGTGTATTTCAGTAGATCTGTCTGTTTTTTTCCCCACTCTGTCTCTAGTGAATCTTCTCACCTCTAGCACCTCCGGTCTGTACCCCAGCTCTTATATGCATAAACAAATATTTTTTTTTTAAAAAATGCAAGCTTAGTTTCTAAAATTAAGAATCCAGACTTCACAATACCTGAATACACTTTCTGTTCTTAATGGATTTTTTTTTGCTTTGACTTTCGTATAATTTTTATTATATGAAACATTAACAAGATTGGAAAATATATACCTACCTATCAAATTAATGTTTATTCCCACTTTAGTAAACAAATTTGATTTAATTTCCTTTGAATATTAAAAGCACATTTCAATAACCACAATTTAATCTGATAATCAACCAATGATTACTATAGCAAATTGTTTAATGCAAATTTTCCACAAATAGTTTCAAACATAGGATGAGTACATGTTAAAACATTTGATTAAGGGAAAACATTTTATAGCTTTCAAAAATACAGATTATGTGATTATATAAATACCAATTTATTTGGTATTTTGGTTATTGGTTAACTAGCTGCTTTTTAGTGTAGAAAAAGCCTGGATTTATTAGTGCCAAATATTGAAATAATATGCATTTTACACAAGAGAAAAGCAGTATCCCACCATACAAGAAAAACTCTTACAGGGTGATTTATGAAGCTTCCTCAAAAAGTCCAGGAAATATTAAAATATTCTGCAATTTCCTTTTTTTTGCTTCTTTACTCATGGTTGGCTGAAAACACATTTGCAGCCTTTTAATTATATTGCAACTTGAATTCAACCAATGATATGTAGTTATTTAATTTGCTGTCAGTTTTAACTAACCTCAAATGCGATAGAGAAATACAGAATTATCTTTAACAGCACTACCAAATCATTGTAACTGCTGTATGGTGGGATGCTGCTTTTCTCCTGTGTAAAATGATTTGCACGTAAGTAAACGCATATTATTTCAATATTGGCACTAGTAAGTCCAAGTATTTTTCACACTAAAAGCTGCTAGTTAACCAAGTTTTTTAATATTATTCACATTTTGGGGCCTGCCTAATGGTATAGGGGTTCAGTCTCAGCCAAAGTTCCATCCCCAATCAGGGAGCTAACCCACACATGGTGACACAGACCTCTCCTGTATCACTCACCGCTCCCTTTAACAGTTTATTTCAGTCAGTCTGCCTGTTCTGCTTCCCATTTTGTCTTTGGTGAATCTTCTGACCCCTGCTCCTGTAGCCTACACCCCAGTTCTTCTATGCTAAATGGGTAAATAAAAATCTAAAAAATAGGGCCCTCCCTATTGGTGGTGCAACAGGTTAGGGCATAGCACTGCAAGTTAGCCTTAATGCTACAGTGCAAGTTCGATCCCCTGCCCAGCCCCAGAAGTGATCCATATGGCGTGGTGGACCTCTCCTGTTCTGCCCGGTGATCTCTGCAGCAGTGTACTTCGCCGATCTGCCTATTCTGTTTTCCATTCTGTCTCTGGTGAGTCCTCTCACTGCCCCTGTGCCTCTGGCCTGTACCCCAGTTCTGTATGCATAAATAAATAAATCTTTAAAAAATAAATAAAAAATTTAAAAGTTCACATTTGTTAATTCACTCAGCTAATATTCATTAAAACCTGTATATACTTACTGAACCCTTCCCCTGCAAGAAACTATTGCAATAGCCTATAAAAGTTGATGGTGGTCTGTCCATTGATGGTGCTACGAAATAACACATCAGGGATGATGCATTTGATTTCATGTGTGAAAGATAGAAACAAGATTTATGACCTATGCAGCAAAAAGAATGTGATCATCACTGTCAAATGGGGTGGAGGGGAGGCTGTTACAGAGATATGTTTAGAGGACATACTAGTAATTCAATTTATTTTTAAACGTTTTCTATAGGAATTTCTAAAGATTTGGATATAACACCTGAAAACATAAAACACATAGGAGAAAACATAGAAGATAAGCTTCTGGACATCAGCTTTATAAATCTGGTAAAGGATAAGACTGCAATAGCAGAGGGGGAAAAAAAATAAACAAATAGGATAAATATAGACATACTGATCTTTGACTTTGGGACACTAATAATTTTGAATGACTCATTTTTGTTCATGTTAAATATATTGGCTAATTAATCATTTTGACTATATTTAGTAGTACTACTCAAGTACGCATTCTTGTGTAAAAAAATGAACAATAAAATATAGATTTAACATGGATAAATACCTACAATGATTAGTCTATAAATACTGGAAATGTTTCCAAAATATGAATTTATACCATTAAAAATAAATATTATTATAATATTAAACAATAGTATCTAGTACTAGTTACTACTATCTAGCACTAGCATGACACTAGATAAAATCATTTAATATGTTTATATATTTCTTCAATGAATCTGTGGATTTTTGTTTATGCAGAAATGTGCGCCTACTCTTTGTGAAAGAGAATGAAAAAGGTAAAACTCACTGCAGTGGAAGGGCACGGAGGAGGTTCTCCGTCGATTCTGGCAGACGGGTAAAGGGAGCCCTGAAGCCTTCAGTGCTTGTTTTCAGTCTTTAATGCTCTTCTACAGCAACTGTGGGGCAAGCCCGCAGGCTGGCACTGCAGGGAGGCCAGGTGTGGGGGCAGAAGGGTGGCAGGCCTTCCAGCCAAAAGGGGACCCTTACTCTTTGGGCTCTCTCTAGCGTTCTCTCAGGGTCCCTTCCTCTAGCACCTGTTGCTTGTCCTCCGGTAACTGATTCACGTTAGCTGTTCTTCCCCACCCTTATAGCCTCTGCCCCCACCCCTAGCCACGCGCACTCACGCAGCCCACAACACACTGCAGGTGTCCGCCCTCAGGCACAGAACCCCACTCCTGAGCTTTTCATTCGAAGACACAAGTGATAGCCACAGAGGCCAGCACGTGAAAGCCTGAGCAATCTTCATTTACCTCACACTCCCTTTCACTACAGAAGCAACTATTTACTTTTCTGAAGTTATTCGATACTCACAACCTTCATTTACAATGCATTATTTGTAATATAATTTTACATTTCTTTATTGATAATATGGGTATTTTGAAAGAAATCGATTTGCTCCTCTGACATCTCAATTTTTGTATACTATTCCTCAATTCTAATGTTCTCTTTCCATATTTAACCACTTTGTTCCTATAACCTATTTTATGATTTTATTATGTTCTTTACTGCTTAAAATTTCATCATGTGCATTTGTTTATTTTCTCCTTAAGAAAAATGAATCAAACTGAAGATTGCTGACATTGTTGAAATTGAAGTAGAAAAAACTGGTAAGAGAAAAAGATGTCAGCAGGAGCTATATAAAGTTGAATATAATAATCAGTGTATAACATGGAATTCATGATTCTTTTTTTAAAGATTTAATTATGTATTCATATAGAACTGGGGTACAGACAAGAGGTTCATGGGGCAGCAAGAGGATTCATCAGAACAGAGTGGGGAGCAGACAGGCAGATCAACAAAATACACTGCTGAGGGGAGCAGCGAGCGTGTCAGGCAAGGTCGGTGGTGCCATATGGTCACCTCAAGCCTGGGGATCAAACTTGCACTGAAGGGGCGATGAATTGGCTTGGCTTCACAGTGCAGTGCTCCAACCTGTTGCAATACCAGGGAGGGCTCCTATGTTTCTTTTAATATATATTTTACTCATATTAATCAATTCTCCAGGCTAAAATTTCCTGAAAGGTATTATTTTATCAGGTTCAGATTCCTTAGTATGCTAATTTCCAGAAGTGTGACAGTTTCATTTATGACGCAAACCAAATGCAGATAAGAACAATGTGAATGTATTGGGTAGAGGGGCTCTACATTGCAGTAATTATGCATACAATTTCATTGGCATAAAAAAAAGGGGGCGGGGGAGATGAAAGACCTCTTAGCAAAGTGCAGTAGACTGGCAATGCCTAGGGCAGGAAGAATGTCGTTTAGAAATCTTGGCATCACCGCATGTGCAGAGTGAGGGACAGACCTCAGAATTTCTCAAAACTTGAAGTAGACTTCAGGACTCTGGGTATGGTTTTCATAAGCATCTGAAATTACCTTAAATACAGTGCCTACCTTTATGCTATTTTTCAGAGATATATTACCATGTCTGCCTGTTAGCCTGAATTTCGAAAGGGACTTTCCACACAGCAGTTTTTATGTACCCTTGCATTTTGTATACCTGTTTAGAAGCCTCTTCATAAATAAAGGATCATTTTTTAATTGACAACCTATTTTATTTATATCAAGCCCTCCCGCCATTCCACCAGTCAGGGTCATGGTGATGTCAATACATCCAACATCTTAGTCATTCAGTAACATTTCTTTCTACTTATCTATCCATCCATCCATCCAGCTACCATACATTAAAAAATAAATGAGCAAAATAAAATAAAATAAAATAAATGAACAAATAAACAACTTATTGGAAAGTGAAGTTCCCAAAGGGCAATGGAGAACTGAGTTGGTATTTGAGCACATGGATCTGCTACACCAAATATCTTAATTACCTTTGAATAACCATATACTTGCATTAAGAAATCAGAAAAAAACAAATGATCACATCTAGTTCGGGGTGATTTTTTATATTATTTGCTTCAATGATACATGAAGTTAAACATGTCAAACAGGAAAAGCATAATTTTTTTTTTTTTTTTTTTTTTTAAAGATTTATTTATTTATTCGTACAGAACTGGGGTACAGGCCAGAGATGTGGAGGGTGAGAGGATTCACCAGAGACAGAGTGGGGAACAGAACAGGCAGATCTACGAAGTACACTGCTGAGGAGAGCAGTGGGCGGGCCAGGAGAGGTCTGCCACACTATATGGATCTCCTCCGGGGCAGGCGGGGATTGAACTCATGCGGAAGTGGCCTTAGCTTCTCAGTGCAGTGCTTTAACCCGCTGCGCCACCAGGGAGGGCCCAATTTTTCTTTTTTTTAAGATGTATTTATGTATGCATGCAAAACTGGGGTACAGGCCAGAGGTACTGGAGTGTGAGGATTTGTCAGAGACAAAGTGGGGAGCAGAACAGGTAGAATGACCAAGTACACTGCTGAGGGGAACAGCAGGCAAGACTGAAGAGGTTTTCTGTGCCATGTGAGCCCCTTCTGGGGCCTGGGACTGAACAGGGACTGAGTCAGATGCCGCCAGCTTGCAGTGCTGAACTGTAACCTGCTGTGCCACCAGGGAGGGCCCCAGCATAAGTTTCTTAATGCCAAGATACAGAGGTTTTAAACACATGGAATTAGATTCCAAGTCCACCTAACTGTTGGAAATGCATTTATAAGCTGTATCATTAATTTGTACAATTTAAACATAAATTTGGAATTTCAGAATATAAGATCATCAAGTAATGAAAGTGTTGTATCCTACCACATGCTCACCTTCTTTCTCATACCCAGTGACACAAAATCCATTGTCTAATAAAACATGTGTCAGGCAATACCTAACCCAAACCTGATTATTATTCTCTCCTGCATAAACCCTCTGCAACCCCACACTGAAGAGAAACTTAAGCCTCATGATGATTCTACTCTGTTCTTGACAATTGTATTCCCCCAAACACTAAGCTGCAAATGTTTCTCTATATGCATATAGACATAGACTGCATATTCATAGCTATATACATAAAACACTATATTGAGTACTAGGTATATAGATTTTGGGTAGAAAAAGACATTTAATTATCACAATTGCCCAACACAGTGGGGATTATTATTCTACTGATAAAAAGCTAAGACACTGAAAGTTTTGGCAACAGTAACAAATTTTATAAGAGGTAAAAGTGGGTTGAATTTATAATATACTATTAAGAACTCTGCACTTAACCACGGCACTACAGAAAATCTTATATACGTTGCTATCATTACATGAACCCTTTTGCTTTACAATTACATATGCAGTGTCTCTCCCTTCTGCCCATTTCTTAATTACAACAGCCCATCTTACTCATCTTTGTGCAAATAAGTGTCTTTCAAAGTAGTTATTTCTCAACTTGGGTGATATAAAAATTTGGTGAATTGAATTAAAGTTTAAGGAATTGTTAATTATTTCTTGCTTCTTGTTTGGTTCCTGATGCATAACTCAAATGTTCAAAGGGTTACGTAAAGGTAATAAATAAGGAAGAGAGAAGGGGCAAAAACAGACACTTTCTAGTTTACTAGGAAAAAGAAAACAAATATTTCTATATTTATAATTAAAGTTGTTTTACAAGTTTTACAAAGTTAAAACCCTACCCTCCTTCCGAAACAGATATATAAGGGTGCTCTTTTGACTGATGCTATATTTTATAGAGATGGCTCCTAGGTTCTTGAAAATGATATTCCCAAGTCTATGGGAAGCTGATAAATGGCAATCTAGACATCCAAATTTATTGATCTGTATTTCAAATAAAAATTTGACTAGAATTACCAGGACTTTAAAGTATATATGCTCAAAGGAAAAACTTGGAGGGGGGATCTCTTGCCCTACTTTGAACACAGAGAATAAAATCTTTCATTTTAAATTTAAGTTTTTCTTTGGAAAATACATTGAAATGTTCCAGGCCCAGGTTTGTTACTTGGAAGATTTCCCTTGGAAGAAGCATTTAATCTCTGTGGGGCTCATTTTTCATCTGTAAGTGAGTGAGTTGCACTGGATGTTATCAAAGGTCACTTTGGGATTTATTGCTCTATTTCGTAATAATGAAAAAAATTGAGGGTTCAATGAGGATGACAGGTGTTGCTATTTTTCACGTCCACACTTGTTTGAACTTTAATTACTCTGTTCCCTCTAACACAATCAATGACCTTCATTGAACACCTATAGGACCTCTAAATCACAAGGGATTAAGAGAATTTGAATCTCTGTTATAGCCACCATCCATGTTTAAAAGTCTTGTTAACCTTAGCAAGTATACATTGAAAGAAAGGACAATATATGTTCATATTATAGAATACCTTATCAGTGAATAACAACACCAAAGGAAGCTTTTTCTTATTTCCATTTAAATATATTTATTTATTTGTGGTTACATTGGTTTACATCACTGTATATGACTCACAGGAATAGGTTCACACCTCCTCAGATGTGCATCACCCCACCTCACACACCCCAGAACAGCCATTCAAACTGTGAAAGTGAAGGAGAGGTGAAAATAGGTTTAAAACAACTACAGGCACAGTGAACTTGTGTTTGGATTAACTGAAAAGGAGGCTTATTACCAAAATATTAGTGTATATGCAATTACTGAAATCTCTATATCTATGCTGTTAAAATATTTAATGTAGTTAAGTAGGTAAAAACTAGATACCACCTTGAAATAACGTAAAATTATTTTACAGTAATAAGTGTGAAGTATTTTAATGGCTAGATAGAGAAGAAAAAATAAACCTAATGATACACAAACTAGTATTTCTGAAAAAATGAATATCTTAAAACAAGCATTATTTGTGAATAGGAAAGGATTAATGTATAGCATGTTTGGTTTTTTCCCCACTTCTCTTCAATCTTTAATCAATTTTAAAGTCTCTATAACAAGATTTTTTTCTTGGAGAGATTGAATCCTATATTGTTAAATTTCATCATACCTCACACAATTTCATGTGTGTAATAAGCACTTAATATTTATTAGTTCAGTCAATATCCCATAGATCTTTTTCCCTGTGCTTTTCCGCCATCCTTTCCAATAAAAGGAGGCTGATTTGATTTATGTCACTTAGTACATTTATATATTTTGTCTTCTGAATCCCCGTAGAGTTTGACCAACTGAGGTCTAGTAAGAGATGAAGGGTAAAAATCAGCATATTTATTGTTCTGGTTCATCTTTGCTGGGTCTTCAGACTATTGCCCTTTATTTAAAAGCCATAGTCATCTTAAAGCAAAATTAAAATAAAAGCAAGAAAACAAATAAGAAAGAGAACTTTGTTGTTTGTTGTTCAATGACCAATCTCAGAATGTGGTGCTATCTTTTAACTTTATGTACACTTCACACATTTTTACATTTATTTTAGGTCCTTTATAATTCTTGTAAATCCCGTAAAATTGTTCTAATTTGAACATTTCCTCTACTTATACAGCTGTGCTGATGGATACTCTTATGGCCATTTATAAGGTTGATTGGTCTATCCTACAAATACGGAGCACACAGCTATAGCAAGATGCAGTTTACCTTGTTAACATAACTTTTTAGTTGATTTTTCCCTCCACCCTATTAATCTACTTGATACATAGAACAGAAACTTTGTAGAGAGATCACGGTATTTCTTTTTCCTTTAGACTTTTAAGGAAGGCAGCAAAATATAAAGTAAACACAAAATTTTACTCTTTCCTTCTCACAATCAATAAACCTTTTGAAGCAGAGAAGGTTTAAAGAGAAGTAACTTCTTCACAGGTCACTGAATTTAAAGTGTAATTCCCTCTAGGAAACTGCCTTTTTATAGTATTTTCTTAAATACTCTTCAAATAGTCTTGGACTGAACTCTGTAATACTAGTTTTATCGTTGAAATTCCGAGGTCTGGTCTATTAAAATGTGGCTATAGAACCTGTGGTATAGTAAGAATAAATTATGGCACTGTTCCCAGTGGAAAACATCCTCAGTGAACAAGGACATGGATTGTGTCATAGCAACATTTGTTAAAAAAAGTTTTAACACATTCCCAAAAAAGTGATAATTGCATTTTGCTGCCTTCTTGCTCTCTTAATTTCCATTTTTGACAGTGATTTTAGGAGACTGATGTCCACACACATATTATTATTATTATTCTCTCATTTTCTACCTATTCTTTACAGCCAATAAATAATATCTGCTCCTTTCAGAAATAAACCCTTATCTTTCCAGAGTTAGTAGTAGGGAGCAAGTGGGGGCAATATTTATAGGTAGCTTCAGTCAGAAGAGAATAATATTTTAACATGACTAGATTCTTTCAAATATTATTTTCTTTATCCTATCATTTCTAGTGAGGTATTATACTTAGACTCCTCTGACATCCATTTTTCCAGTCATAGTTCTGGTTTATGTTGTCACATTATAACACTTTACTCTCAAACATTTCTCAAACAACAAATTATATAATCATCAAGCTATACTTGCATTGTATTTCTTACATTATATGTCAAATCAAAAGTAAGGTTTTCAGAGGCCTCCCTGGTGGCACAAAGGGTTAAGATGCAGCACTATGAACCTATCCATGGCCACTGCAGCACGAGTTCGATCCTTGGCCAGGAAGGTGATACACATAGTGTGGCAAACCACTCCTGTTTTGCGTGGTGCTCCACTCAGCAGTACATTTCAGTAGATCTGCCTGTGCTGTCCCCTCATTCTCTCTGGTGAAAACTATCACCCCCTGTACCTCTGGCCTACACCCAAGTTCTTACATGCATAAATAAATAAAAATAAATATTTTTTTTAAAAAATAAGGACATTCAACTCCCCACCCCAAAACAAAACAACTCAGTTATAAAATGAGCAGAAGAACAAAATAAGCACTTCTCCAAAGAAGACACACTGATAACCAAGAGGCATATGAAAAAGGTTCATCATTATAGTTGGAGAAATATAAATCAAAACCACAATGAGATACCAGCTTGAGAGAGAGAGAGAGAGAGAGAGAAAGAAATGATTGACAAGGACATGGAGAAAAAGGAAAACTTGTACACTGTTGATGGGGATATAGATAGGCTACCCCCATGGGAAACAATATGGAGAGTTCTCAAAATATTTATTTATTTTGTTGTTGTTCTTTTTTTTTTTTTAAGATTTATTTACTTATTCATACAGAACTGGGGTACAGGCCAGAGATACAGAGGGTGAGAGGATTCACCAGAGACAGAGTGGGGAGAGAACAGGCAGATCGACGAGGTACACTGATGAGGGGAGCAGGGGGCGGGTCAGGAGAGGTCTGCCTCCAAGGGGCAGGCGGGAATCAAACTCATGCAGAAGTGGCTTAAGCTTCTTAGTGCAGTGCTTTAACCTGCTGCGCCACCAGGGAGGGCCTCTCAAAATATTTAAAGTGACTCTACCATTTGATTCAGCAACTCCACCCCTAGTATTTACTCTAACAATGCAAAAACTCTAATTCAAAGGATCATATGCACTCCTGCATTCATTACACCATTCTTTACAATAATAAAGTTATGGGAACAGTCTCAATGACCAATGACAGATGGGTGGATCAAGAAAACTTAGTATTTATGCAAAACAAAATACTACCCAGACATGAAAAAGATATACTCTTAACATGCAACAACGTTAATAGAACTGAATTAAGTTAAATGAAATAAGCCAAAAGGGGAAAAATGACTACTGTATATTTTCATTTATATATGGAATACTGAGAAACAAAACAAAAGGCCTGATAAAACCAAAGCAATAACAAAACTGACCGTAAAATTAAGGCTACCATAAAGGGAGGAAAAGGGAGACAGCAGATTAGGGAGTAGCCCACTGGATTATGGTGGAAGACTAAGGGTGCCTTGGTGTTGGGTTTGGTATGGTAACACATGCCTGATGGGTGTGATCCTAGCTGTACCTCTAAATCACATAGAGCATTGTATACTGATGTGCCTCAATTTAAATATATGTATGTATGTATGTATGTATGTATATATGTATATATATATAACTCAATAGTAAAATAAAAATAAAGAATTTCAATATTTCCTTAAAATACCCAAGTTTTTAAATTATAGAAGTAGGACAAATGCATGGTAAAAATACAACTATTCTAACAAGGAATTCAATTTTCCCATTAGCTACTTCTTCTGTAACTTTTTCTATATATACGTTAATTTTGACTATGATATATTTTATATATATTTGAAATATATTCTACATAGGAAGGCAGAAGAATGAGTGTGTAGATGAAGAGGTGTGGAAGGATAGGTGTGTCTACCCAATATCACCTGTTATTTCTCAATCTTTCCTCCAAACTTTATTCTATAAAAAAAGTTAACAGGGCCCTCCGTGGTGGTGCAGTGGGTTAAAGCACAGCACTAAGCTTGAGCCACTTCTGCATGAGTTCGATTCCCGCCTACCCTGGAGGAGATCCACATGGCGAGGCAGACCTCTCCTGGCCCGCCGGCTGCTCCCCTCAGCACTGTACTTCGTCGATCTGCCTGCTCTGCTCCCTGCTCTGTCTCTGCTGAATCCTTTTACCCTCTGCATCTCTGGCCTGTACCCCAGTTTTGTACGAATAAATAAAATCTTTAAAAAAAAAAAAGTTAACAACCCCAACATATCTTCTGTTATAAACTTTGGAAACTAACACTGCATACAGTTTTTCCTTATTATCCAAAAGTGAAATGTTCTTAATTGGTGTGAATTGTTTACTTTTTGGGATCTGGGAAAACTATTACCCTTAATTTATATTAAACACTTACTTATAAGTGTTACAGAACTAAAAGCAAGTTTACCAAAGCATACTCAATATAAATAATTTAATTTTGCATAATATAGAATGCAATATATTGATTGATTAATATTTTTTTTCAAAGATTTGACATACTTAGCCAGTCCCTTCTTAAGGCAATTTAGGATGTTTCCAGGATTTCATGACAATAAAATCCCCTTCAGTCAATACCTATCTATATCACTGTGCTCTTTCAAGAGTTTATCTTATCACTTATCATTCTGGAAAAATTTCCTATCTGAAGTAACTAAACAGCTATGTACACTTCTAACTTGAATATAAATTATATATTCACATATATAATAACATATAATTTTTAAAGAGATCACTTTTACTCTCAAGTACACATAAAGTATATAAATGTCTCTTCTCTACTTACCTCCCATGATATAAACAATGTAATTTCTGTTGTCTTCATATTTTGTGTTTAACTCTTTTAGTTGGCATTCATGCTTCTAATGAGTGGACTTATACATGTGCTGAACAGTTTTTAGATAGCAATTTCACTTTCTCTACGAATACTGCCTTCTCATATTCCTTTAGTTTTTCCTCTCTTGGTTTACTACTAATATCCCATTTCTATGTTAATAAAATACTAATTACAATGTAATAATGACTTCCCAGGTTTTTTTTTAAAGATTTATTTATTTATGCATACAGAATTGGAGTATAGACCAGAGGTACAGGGGCAGTGAGAGGATTCAGCAGAGACAGAGTGGGGAGTAAAACAGATGGACTGATGAAGAAGAGGGGAGCAGCAGGGGGTCAGGAGAGGTCTGCCATGCCATGTGGGTCACCTCCAGGGCTGGGATCGAATTCATGCTGAAGTAGCTTTAGCTTTTTAGTACTGTGCTTTAACCCACTGTGCCACCAGGAAGGGCCCATACTAAACATAGTTTAATTTATCTATAACCCAGTTCTAATTCTGACAGAATTATTTAAATGCTATTTTATTTTATTCTGGCAAATTTATACACTGAGTATTTGGCTTATTTAAATTTCTGCTTTTCCTGTATGATGTATTCTGGAATTGGTAAAAATGTAGGAACACAATCATTTTTTTTGTTGTTTTTTTTTTTTTTTTGACTAGGTACCCAAATGTTTATTGAATAACTCAGGTTTTCCCTATTGATTTTAAATTTATATTTTCACCACATCTTGGGTCATTGATTCAAGGCATATTTTTATTTTTATTTTAATCTATTTTTCATGATTCAGAAACAAATTAAATTGTATTCCTTTAATTACTGTGTTTTATAATATAATTCAATATTCATTAGTTTGTTTCATGAGAATTACTCCACTTTCCTGTGTATGTTTTCCAATTTGAATTCTACAGCCTTCTTGTAATGATTCAAAAAGCAGAAACAACTTATTGGTATTTTACTGGCAATACTTTAACTTTATAGGTCAATTTGGAATGAAATGTTACATTTGCTGTTTATTCTGGAGGTAGTTAGCTTTTCCTTGAACAAATAATCAAAACTTGGTAGGTTATTATACCTGTTGACATATAAATTAAGCCAGGCATAAGTGAAGTTTACTAAAGAAGTAAGTCTGAGACTTGAACAGGGAGGGGTATAGCCTCCTGTGTGTCTAGGGAAATTCCTTAATTCCAGTCCTCACAATCATAATTATATACAGCCTGCAAGTCAACATTTCACAGTTTTCAAGGATTTTGCCACAGAAATTCCAGGAAGGTGTTGGATAAAGAATCCATTTGATGATGCTTCTGCACTGAGGAAAATGTAGAAAGTTATTAAAACACATTCTTTTTAAGGCCTTCCTGGAACTGGGAGTTTTAGCAATGTCATAAATCTCGAAGAATATTCTTTTTGAAGTTACTGATTTTCTTGCTAACAACTTCTTTTTAAATTCAGTCCAGTTGTGCTTTGGCTTTTTGGCTTATATCCCTTATTGAGCCCAATGAGTGAGGTACCCCTTTAATTGTTGATTTTGGTTCCCCTACCATTCAAATTACAAGTTGCCTACACGAGGTGTGTTCAGTTGGATGATAATTTGGCTCTCAACTGAATCAAGCATTTATAGTAAGTTTTCCTTCAGCTGGAGAACAGGCTGGCCTAGGATGTTGTGATGTTTAATATTCAACTTGGCTAGACTATTTTGCCCAGTAGTGTAAATGCATCGATAAATTATTGTGTGTGTGTGTGTGTGAGAGAGAGAGAGAGAGAGAGAGAGACTAACAAGACTAACATTTATGATCTACTGACTTTAAATAAGCAAAGTCTTCTCCAAGATCTTAGTGATCTTCATCTTTCAGTTGAAGGTGTTCAAGGCAAAGATTAAAGTTTCCTGCATAACAAGGGCTTAACCTTCAGACTACAAAATAGAATTTATTTCCTGAATTTCCATCCGCACTTACTCTATACTCCAACATAATTTCTTAATTGAATTTCAGGCAAACAACTTGTCTTATGGATATTACAATAGCCAGTCATCCCAATCTCTTTAAAACTAGCATTTTGTTTCTCTGGAAAACCCTATCCAATATAATGGCTTATGTTGGAATAGTCTTTCTCTCTGCTTTTCTGTTTTCAGCTCAGCCTCCACAGTCTAACTCCACAGTCTAATGTTCTCCTGCAGGTTAGAGAAAGTGCATGTTCTTGAACTGACATAATGGAACTTCCCTGATTTCTAGGGAAAATCAGGAATGTCTTAGAAAAAGGATTGGTTAGGAAATTGCATCTGCAATATCCTAAGTTATGCAAGAACAGTATGTTTTTGAGTCATTTAGGTCATTTAATAGTTCTAATTATTTTTTAAAGATTTATTTATTTATGCATACAGAACTGAGGTACAGGCCAGAGGTGCAGGGGGTGAGAGGCTTCACCAGAGATACAATGGGGAGCAGAACAGGCAGATCAACGAAGTACACTGCTGAGGAGAGCAGTGGACAGGTCAGGAGAGGTTTGCCGTGTCATGTGGGTCATCTCTGGGGCAGGGATCGGACTCATGTTGAAGTGGCTTTAGATTCTTAGTGCTGTGCTTTAACCCGCTGTGCCACCAGGGAGGGCCCTAATTAAATTTTTAAAGATTCCTTAGACAGGCACTACCTTTCAACAATTGTCTTAGAAATTTTATCTTACAACTCACTATATAAAATGGAATATTTATCTCTATTAAATTATATATATACATATATATATGTATATATATATATATATATTGAATAGCAGGGTGCAGAGTAAATGAAATTGGTCAGGCTTTTATCCCACTGGCCTCTGTATCTATCACCTATGGATGTGGGCCACGCATGCCTAACTGTGGACACCTGAGCATAGGTGTGTCCGTGACATGTGAATGTGTGCACACCTGAACCTAGAAGTCAGGGACATAGGGCGGCCTTACTCAGATGGCTGCAACAGACAGGCTAGGAGAGGATGAGCGATGGCTACAAGAGGAAGAGACCACGAAGCCCAGAGAAAAGAGCATATAGATTTACAGGAGACCCAAGCTGCTGTCTCCCTTCTGACTTATTCCTCCTTCTTACCATTACAACCTGTGAAAATGCTGCAAATGCCCCAAAGTAATCTTTCAATCCCCAGGACCAATGGTGACTGGGTCTGTTGTAAACCTTTATGATAATTCAATCTTATTGAATTATATATCCCAATTATTTTTACTACATTTTAGATTTATTTTATCACATTTATGTATCTCAGGATAAAATTATACCATGTTCATATACTCAACACTGTGTCTTTCTGATCTTTCCTTTCTTCTTTTCTGTTTTTCTCTAATTGTCTAAGTACCTTGAGAGCAACATAAACTACAATGTCTCTAAATACAAAATTCTGATTTGTCATTGTTCTGTAACCATCCCAAGCCAGCTAAATTCATTGTAGGTTCAGACAGCTTGAAAAAGAAGCTTGGGAGCCCTTGGCACCACCCCCTGAAGGTTAGGGGAGACAAGACAGCAGGAAAACAGCAACTTGTGGCCCCCGGGAATCCCTGAAAGAACTCTCCTCTTATAGCCCATTCTCTGAAGCTCTCCACTGCCCTCCCCTGCACAATTCTCTGTGATGACTCCCTTATATGCTCAGCCTCCAAGCTTAGAAACACCACTCATGCATGCCCACACCCACTCCAGGCATCTGCTATCAGGTGTACCAGCCCACACTCCCAAGCACCTCCTGAATCTAAGGCCACAGATAATAGCCACAGAGACCAGTGGCACAAAAGCCTGAGCAATCTTCATTTACCCTATAGTCACTGCTATGACTAATGGTGGCATTGACTTAAAATGTTGATATTTATTAGATAATTCCATAGGAGTGAGTTTTCTAAATCTGAACCATTTGCACATATATTAAGTTGAATTTTTTAACTGGTCATGGCCTAATAGTCCATTAATACTTACCCATGTTTACCTAGAGGTTTCTAAGCAATTAATATGCATCCTGCTTCCTTTACTTTCTAAATTTGCTATAAACTATAAATTCACAAACATTTCCCATTTCTAAAACAGAGATTATATGCACATATCTTTATTTAGATATTCATAGCATTGTCTAGTATAAATGAAGCCTATTACAATTTCGATAGGGATTTTTTTCTTCCTCTTTAAAAAGACTTATTTTTATCTTAATAATACAGGCCATTTTCTTTTAAATACATGTCTTGAAAACAAAAAAGTGGTCTACATTGAGAAAATATTTATGAAACATATATTTACAGTAAGAAAACATGACAGCTGCCAGAGTGAGAAGTGTAATTAAGAATTTTCACTGAAGGTGCAACGGGGTTATGATACAGCACTACAAGCTAAACGCTTGTAGTATGACAATTCGATCTCCAGCACCAGATGTGACCCCAATGGACAGCAGACCTCTCCTGTCTTGCCTGCTGCTCCCCTCAGCAGTGCACTTCATCCATTTGCCTGTTTTGCCCCCAACTCTTTACTAGTGAATCCTCTCACATGCCTGAACCTCTGGCCTGTACCCCAGTTCTGAATGCATAAATAAATAAATATTTTTTAAAAATTCTTTTTCAGGCCCTCCCTGGTGGCGCAGCGGGTTGAAGCACTGCACTGGGAGGCTAAGACCACTTCCTCATGAGTTCGATTCCCGCCTGCCTCGGAGGTGGCCACATGGCGTGGCAGACCTCTCCTGACCCGCCCGCTGCTCCCCTCAGCAGTGTACTTCGTCACTCAGCCTGTTCTGCTCCCCACTCTGTCCCTGGTGAATCCTCTCACCCTCCGCATCTCTGGCCTGTACCCCAGTTCTGTATGAATGAATGGATGAATCTTTAAAAAAAAAAAAATTCTTTTTCATTAGAAATATAAGTAAACTGATATCCATGAGTAATATGTATAAATGGTTAGAGATTTATGATTATTCATTTCCTTTAACAAATAGTAACTTCCTCTAAACATTCACTATGCCATTCAGAGGGCCTCCTTGGTGGTGTATGGGTTAAGTCTCAGAAGGATCATGCTATCACCTCTGGGCCTGAGTTTGATCCTGGCCAGGGAGGTGATGGCATAGCAGACCTCTCCTGTCTTGCCCTCTGTTGTCCTCAGCAGTGTATTTCAGTAGATCTGCCTTCTGCTCCCCATTTTGACTGTGGTGAATCCTCTCACTGACCCCCAGCACCTCTGACTTATACCTCAGTTCTTGTATGGATAAATAAACCTTTTTTTTAAAAAAAATGGCACTCAGAATTTTCTGAGACAAAGAACTCTTTATTTTCCTTGTAAATAATCTGCATCTAAAAGATTAATTTGAAGGGTCCCTCCTGGTGGCACAACAGGTTAAAGCCCAACACTGCAAGCCAGTCACAGCCGCCCTCTGCAGCTCCCCTCAGCAACTCCCCTCAGCAGTGTACTTCATCAATATGCCTGTTGTGCTATCTACTCTGTCTCTAGTGAATCCTCTCACCTCCCCTGCACCTCTCTTCTGTGTACCCAGTTCTGTATGCAAAAATAAATATTTAAAAATAAATAAATAAAATATTTATTTGAATTAATTGCTTTAGCTTAATTTCAGTAGTTTGAGGGAGAATTTACTTCTCTCTTCAAAATTCAAAGTTACATTTATTAAGTCAGCAACAATTTGAAATGATTAATAGATATTATGTAGTGTTTCTATATTTGTTTTTACAACAAAGTAAAATGATAGATTGACAATAAAGCAATGTGTTTTTAACTTAATGTCCATAGGTACTGAAGAATGTAATTCTTTGTTATTTTTTATTATAAGATAAGTGGAGGTTAGGGTAACTACATATCTTATTCAACTTTAGTATATGAAAACTTTCAAAATTAATGTGTTTTCTGTTCTTCGGAGAGTAACTCTATACAGAAAAGATAGGTTTATGCTATCCACTGTTGGTATTCCAAATATTTCCCAAATCTTTTTAGGCTACAAACAAAATCCCAAGTGGCTAAGGTATAATAAGCACTAAAGAGAGCATACTTGTGTAGAGCTAAAACCACAGTAAAAAAACAAGGAAAATTTTTACACAAATGAAAGAAAACATTTAGACTTAGATTGGTCCCTTCTCATATTATTCTGCAGAGTCAGAGTTTATTAAATTATGATGGAGATCTTAGAAATAAAATGTGATACTCGCATATTCATACGATACAGATAGTATTTTAAGGATCAATACTGAGGTTCATAATTGTAAGTTCTTGGTATAGCTTGTTGATAGCTGTTTTGGCTTTATCTGATTTTTTTTTTTAACCTATAGGAAGGGTCAATTTGCACAATAGTAAACTCAAGAAAATAACTACAACCAGATTGTTGAACAAACAGAAGTGAAACAAATTATGAGTTGCCCCCCACTGTCTTTACAGTGCTTTTGTTGTATCTCTTCTCATCCTTGATTGCAATTCTAGGAATATCCTTTATTTGTCATGTCACTTCCAACTCAACACACATATTTGTTTTCAGACAATAAAAGAATCTGGTCCCATCAAAGCTATAACATTATAACATTGACTTATTATTCAATTAAAATTCCTTTGCCCTGAGCTCTGACTTGATCGGTTGGAAGGCAGGAGATAAGAGATAGTTGACTTCCACCCTCTTCTTTGCCATTGCCTAATACATTTGCTTTGCTTTTTCTTTTGTTCAAGGGTCAAGACCCAAGGAATCTAAACCTGTCTCATTTTCTTGGAAAGTCCTAAGATTTATTGGGATGGGTGAATTTCTTATCTCTCACTTAAGTTTCAGCTTCTACAATGTTTTGAAGTTTGACCATGCTGTTTTATCAACTTGACTCTTCTTTCCTCAAGAGCACTTCACTTTCAAGGTAGTAAATAACTCCCCCATTTTTTCCAGACCCAAAGCATCATGCATTAAGTTGTTGCACATAATCGATTTTAGGGAAAATCTCTGCATAGCAATGAGCAAGATAAGATGATTTTATCTGAACCTGTTTAGAAATAACTCAAGGAACGTAACCCAAGGTCAATTCTCAGAATAACTGAATTCTGTGTGAAAAGCAGGGGAGTAGAATGAACCCTAAATCCATTTTCAACAAATTTTCTCTGGTATGTGTGCAAGTCAGACAGAGAAGGATATTTCCTCTAGAATTATGGAAACACTTTGATTTCTAAAAACATAAAGACAACATGGTGTGCTAGTTAAGAGGACAGACTATAGAGCAATAGGTCTCTACCTCAATGAAGCCATGTGACTCAGAAAGTTTCCTTAAACTCCCTCTGGTTACTTGCCTCAACTGAAAACAGCAATACTGGCAATTACTATTAACAGTGTTACTAGGAGATTTAAGGACTTATTTATAAAGTGCTTCAAGTGGTGTTTGACTTAGGGTGGCATTACACGAGTTTATTAAATACATGAAGAGGGTGATTTGAATGACAGAATTATTAGCTTGAATACAACGGGATATTTGCACCCTGAACTATAGGATATCAGAATATCTAAATATCGGGTTAAAAAATCTCTTCACTCAGGGACTACATTTCCCTGCATAGTTTCTGATTCAGCAATAAATTTGAGAAAGAAACAGGAATATTTCCCTGGTACTTTGAAATATTTCTACATATATCCTTATTAGTAGTTTTGAAAAATGACTTTCTTATTTTACTCACTGACAAGCTCTCAAGAGGATTATAATCTAATAAGGGGAGGTTTACTATTTGATAATATAACAAAGCAAGAAAAGTAGTTTTGGAAAAAGCACTTTGTAGAGACCAATTAAGATTGAATATTAGACATTAAATGCAAGTTATTTACCACTTTGTGACAGGAAATTTCTCTCAGGATAGAATACTGAAGTCTCTTTTCTCTAACATGTGTTTCCTTTTTTTACAGAAATAACTTGTTTCAATCCACAAATGCCTTCATTCTATCACATAATTTTACATAATTAAAAAGTAATTTAATATGCTTTCCCATTCAAATCTGTCTACCATTACCCACTATGCCAAAATTCCTAAGTAAAGCTAGATTTATTTAAATAGTAGTCAATCTTTCAATTGCATTTACTTGAAATATTGACTATGTCCATTAGGCACAGCTGCATTGTTTATATTCTGAATTCTAGTTCTGAAATTTTAAGGGAA
>NW_004567108.1:29958478-29961551 GCF_000260355.1 Condylura cristata | reverse complement strand
AAACAAACAAAAAACCAGAAGTCTATGTATTTATCCAAAGAATGTGAAAACTAATAAGAAAGGGTTAATGAACACTTACATCCATAGCAGCACAGTACAATAGGCAAGTTGTAGGACCAATGTTAAGTGCACAATAATGGGTCATTGGATATGGAACTAGTGTAACATTTATACAATGGAGTATTATTTTCCTGTTTAGAAATTCCTGTTTCTTTTTAAATCATTCAATAACAATTTCACAGGGAATCTTTCCTTCTTACAGCTAAGAATATTTTACTACCAAATGTGATACCCATATATCATCCTATGCAACATGAATCCCTTGTTGTCTGACTATTATATTACTTTCAATGAGTTAATATTGCACACTTCCGTGTAACTTCTTCTCTAGTTCTAGTAAAAATTTACTTTTCCTCAGATAAATGCAATTTGTACAGACTCAATGAAAAACATTATGGGGATACTTAAAAAAAATGAAAATCCCATATGAACCAGCAAATCCTCTGCTAGGTACTTAACAAAATAATATGAAAACATCAATACAAAAGATTTATGAATGCCTATGTTCATAGCAGCATTTTTTTTTTTTTACAACTGCCATATTCTCCATGGAATACTACTCAGCTATTAAAAAGAAGAAAAGTGTCTCTTGGGCCAAAATGGATGGACCTTGAAGTGATTATGCTAAGTCCAATAAATCAGAAAGTGAAAGACAGATCTAGAGATATTTCACTTATTTATGGACTATCAATAACCAAAAATGTATTCTGACAAATCACATTAAAAATAATTCTTAGATTTAATAAAAATAGTTACTACGAGAGAGAACAGGAGTAAAATGAGGTTATATTAGGGAAAGGGGTTGGGCATAGGAGGTGTGGTGGAGGGTGGGTGAAGCACAAACATATGAGCAAGAAAAACTGCAACCCTATAGTTATATAAACTGTAAATGTCTGATAAATTAATAAAAGATTTCGATATATTTTATCAGGTTTTATTTGCACAATTTTATGTTGATAGATTTGAAACATATATCAAACTGAAATAATATTGCAAGAATAAAAAAGTATTTGAAAAGATAAATAAGGGCTATGGAAATCAAAAGACTAAATTTCAGGTAACATGAAATAAATTTTCAACTATGTAACACTGTATATCTTTTTTGGCTCCCAGTTTCATGTAACACTATATATTTTTTGGCTCCCAGTTTCATAGATTATAATAAGTAAAATATCAAGAAACTAAAAAATTCCTTTACATATCTTTAGGAAAACAGTTATTTTATCATCACAAATTTTGATTGAAAGAAAATCAAAATAATCAAGGATACTGAATGAAGGTCTAAGTAAAGAACATATACATACTACACAGTGGTGAGAACCATGATTTTTCTTACTATTAACACATGTATCCATAATTCTGTTTCCTTAATTTTCTTCCACCATCAGTTCCATGCAAATTTTCATTCTTTGTTTTTATGCTTCACAAATCCAGTTTCCATTTGCAAAGAGTGATTAGTTTGCTTAGCACATATATGGAGAAAAAAATGCCAATACATTTTTTCCTTGATTTCTCATTATTTTTAATGATGTGACATATTTCTCCATGTTTTAATTTAATTATTAACTTTGGCTCAGTGGTTTAAACTATAAACATAATGACAAATGGCAAAGTAAGGGAATCAGATTAAGTCATTTACAAATAAATCATAGTAAATGATTCCATGTATCTCCCATATAAACTATGTAGCAAAATGCAGTAGTTTAGAAGGCACCACAGGAGGGGAAAAAAAGAAAATGAATAAATTGGATAAAAACAGCAGGATTTCAAATAGGAGTAGAACAGGGGAAATGAGGTTGTTATTTTCATTTTAATGTCTCTTGATAGTCAGAGAACAGTTTCACCTTAAACAGAGATAAGCAAAACCTAGTAGAAAATTATCTTCCTAAGGGACTGATGGACTACAACACTGTTTTTTGCTTTCTGCTTATAAATTAACTTACAACCTTATTATCATCACAATAATAATTATCAGATAAAAGTACCCAAAATGATTCATTTCAGTTCACAGATTTTAATCTTCGTGAAATCTAATACAAAGTCAAATATGTTAGATATTTTCAGATTTTTTGAGTTACAAGATGAAATGTAACTTATTGTTTAGAAAAAAATAATTTATACTAAGTATGTTAACATTAAGATATTGGATATATTATATATGTAGACATAGTACTATATACTGCTATTACTATATATCCACATATATATTATTAATAATGAATAATGAAGAAAAACTAAATATTGGCTGTAGTGTTTGATAGTTCTATTGGACAGATACTCTAAATTTACTCTCAGAATTGTTATTTTCCCTTATCAATAAGGGAAATAAGTTTACAGCAATAGGTCAAAATTTTCATTTTGTTGGGCCAAATTTATACTTTATTTCTCCTTACTTTTTAACTCTGTAATAGAAAGAGAATGACAGCAACTAATGTGTAAAAATACATTTATATTATCCTATACCACTTCCTTTACACCTCCCAGCTGGCGCAACAGGTGAGCGCAGCATTACAAACCTGGCTATAGCCGCTTCAGCACAAGTTCTATTCCCAGCCCCAGAGGCGATCGACATGGCGCAGCAAACTTCTGAACCCCGCTGTTCCAGTCAGCAGTGTACTCTGACAGTCTGCCTGTTCTGTTCCCCACTAGTCTATGCTGAATCCTCTCACTAACCCTGCAACTTTTTGTCCTGTATCCCAGTTCTGTATGAATAAATAAATCTTTAAATAAATAAATAAATACACAATGAAATTTTGGGCTATAAAGTAAAATGAATCAGAGGACCTCATCCAGTGATCTCAGAGATTTTTTTCGGTAAATATTAATAACAGAATATACAGAATGTACATATTGGCTACAGCTACACTAATTATAAATATATTATCCTTACAGCTTTCTTGATCTAATGATATACCTGCCATTTCATGGTATGCATTGGAAATATAATTTAATTCTGAGTTATCTAATTTTAAGCATCCTACAGAGAAAGCAGGACATTCCCAGGAAACATAGG
>NW_004567108.1:29944188-29958112 GCF_000260355.1 Condylura cristata | reverse complement strand
TCCCACATCTGTGGCCTACACCCCAGCTTTTGTATGCATAAGTACATAAAATTAATATTTTATTAACAAGAACATATAACCATGATTAAAAACTGATACTTCAGAACTGACTTTTTTATTCTTAATTTTCTGTATTTGTATTTTCTATATCACGTTATAAATTTAAAATTACTATTTGTAAGATTTGTTTAGATGTTATTCCAATTTGCTTTTCCCATAAATCATGGATATGTTAATGTGCATCTTTGAAGTCAATGAAAATGATTAGTGTTTTTAGGCATTTACCATGGAATTGCTCATTTTAAACACTTTAGGCAAAAAAAATGACTATAAAAATGGAATCAGCGAAGATGAATATTCAGTTATGCTTAGTAAATAAGAATTAAAAAAATGCAAAATTGTATTTTGAAGTAAAAAAAACATTTAGAGATTAAGAAGACATAAGTAAGACTCAAGAGTGTGGAGATAAGAGAAAAGGGGTTGGACAATCCACAACTGCGTTCCTGAGGTATGAATGTGTCCAGTGAGCCCAGCTGAAGTTAAGTCTATTTGCGTCTTGTGAAGAAGAGGTATGTTGGTACTGCGTGTTTCCCCACGATAGAACCATACTGATCACTATGAAAAATGAAATTTAATCTGTTTTCTTTTACATTCATATTTTAGTGACATATTTAGGAACACACTGGTGACAAGCCAGAATTTTAGATAAGTAATCCTCATAAATCCAACTATATTATTCAATTTACAAAATAATGTAAGCATAGAGTAATTATCAACCTTTAACATCATGAAATTATGGAAGGATATCAAATACATGTGGCTTTTAAAAGGCAATGTATTATTGCTTTAGTTGGTTAGAAGGTTAGAAGTTATAATCTAATTCCAACTGGGAAGGTTTTCATAGTTATATTTCAATGTGGGTAAAGGTTTCCAAATACCATTTAAGGTCAAAAGTTTAGATGTGTGTCATAATGCATTTTCTTTTCATTTTGGTTTTGTCATTTAAACTATGACATAAAATTTAGCATAAAACAGGTAAGTTTTAACTAAGATGAAAGTTTTACTAATATAAAAATAAAATATTAAGGTTGTAAAAATATTTTATTTCTAAAATATCAGTAAGATCTTGAAAGTAGATTATTATTATAATGTAATCTGATATTTGGATTATCCTAATATAGTTTTTTTTAGAAATGATTAAAAATGTGGAAAAACAGGCCCTCCCTGGTGGCGCAGCGGGTTAAAGCACAGCACTAAGAATCAAAAGCCACTTCTGCATGAGTTCGATCCCCGCCTGCCCTGGAGGAGAACCACATGGCGTAGCAGACCTCTCCTGGCCCGCCCGCTGCTCCCCTCAGCAGTGTACTTCGTGGATCTGTCTGTTCTGCTCCCCTCTCTGTCTCTGGTGAATCTTCTCACCCTCCACATCTCTGGCCTGTACCCCAGTTCTGTATGAATAAATAATCTTTAAAAAAAAATGTGGAAAAACAACCAAAGAAATTATAGTGCATCCTTCAGAGTAGAACATATATTTAATAAAATTTGGGCATAGGATTTATATATTCTCCATTTAATAGAATGTTTTATGTTGAGATGCCAGAAAAAAGAAAACTATTGTGAAATTATTTGGATATTTAGAGTATATAAAAAACATCAAGAAGAAAAATGTTTACAGGCATTCAAGTTACTGACATTTTAAAGTAAGAATCACTGCCTTTATTTCTATATTTATAAGTTTTCAAGTAGAGTTTTAAATAACATAATAAATACTGAATTTTTGGATGTGTCTTTTTTCTTTTAATAAAGATTCGAATACTTTATTTCCTACTTTGATAAATCAATCGATTTTGATATTAGTTGGCCCTTAAACTGCTATATTTAACTGACCTTGAAAAATCCGAGTGTTTAAACTGTATTTACCTTGAATCTCTGCTATATTGGCTAACTTAAGAAAAATATGTTGGGGGCTTTCCCTGGTGGCTCAAAGGATTAAAGTACAGTACTATGAAGCTATCCACAGCCACTGCAGCAGGAGTTTAATCCCTGATCAGGGAGGTGACTCACATGGTGCGGCAGACCTCTCCTGTCTCTCCTGCTGCTCTGGTTCTTGCATGCATACATAAATCTTAAAAAAAAGAAAGAAAGAAAGAAAGAAAGAAATACATGTTGGGACCTCCCTGGTGGTGCAAGGATTAAAACCTCAGCACTATCAAACTATCCCAAACTATTGAAGCATGGATTCAATACCCAGCCAGGGTTAAGTCAACACCAAGAAGCTATCAGCTATCAGCATCCACTGCACAGCAGTCCCGTCGGGAGCCAATCCACAAGGTGCAGCAGAACTTTTCTGTCTTGCCTGCTGCTCTCCTCAGCCAGTTCTGCTCCCCACTCTGTCCCTAGTGAATCCTCTCACCCCTTGTAGCTCTACCCTACACCCTGGTTCTTGTATACATAAGTAAATAAAAATAAATCTAAAAAAAAAAACAAACAAAAAACCACATTTATCCTATGAGATAAAAACAACAGATATTCTTGGAAACAAGACTATCCATTAAGAAGCTGTTTGGATTATAGAGCCGCAAGGGAATAGCGGCATAAGAGTCCAATTATTAGTGAGCATTTACTGCAGGCTGACTGGCTATTGAGAAAAACCTGAATAGACAACACCATATGACACTTGAATAAAATATTGGCATATAGGGTTTCTAATAAAAACGCCACTTAAGTCACCACACAACTATCTCCTACTTGGGAACCACTAGAATAGATAAGAATATAAAGTACCAATACAAATACAGTACCAATACCTTTAGTACTGGTACTGATATGATAATTAATTAAATGTCATTTTGCTTAAAATGGAGACATGTTTAGAGGCTGGGAAATTTTATATTCACCTCCCCTCTGGGCTGGGCTTCCTTGCTTGGTAGAGACCCTCTTGGACCACAGTAGGTTATATATGAACCCCCCTGTGTTGGAGAGGGCAGTTAAATGAGACCTCACTTTGGCCAGGATGGTTGAACCCCATTTAGCTAATCTGGATTTACGTAATTATGGGAATCCCACCTATCTCCATGGTAGGTAACTAAAAGGGAAAATAGAAAATATTTGTGAGGAGATCTTTATATATAATATCCATTTTTAATATCATAACACATTATAATATCTGTGTCATTTTGTAACAATATTTCACTTGATCAGATGTGTGACTCTAGGTTTTTCATTGCCCTACCTGAGTTATGATGAGACTAATAAAACAACAATAGGAAAATTTTGCCCTAAATTATTCCCTCCACTAAATAGCCCAGAGGTGTTCTGCTGCATGCCTGCATAACAGATAGCTATCTATTCAATGGACAATGGACACTTCTAATGTCTACAATTTTATTGTTTAGCAATGCCTGGAGATTCAAAGTAGGTCTCTGAATATGAAAAGATATTCATCACTATTATTCATCCTCCCCAACCTCCCCAAATTAAAACAGAACTAACATATTTTCCAGTTGTTCCACTTGAGGGTATTTATTCAAAGACAATTAAAATACAATTTCAGGGCCCTCTCTGGTGGTTCAGCGGGTTAAAGCACAGCACTGAGAAGCTAAAGCCGCTTCCCATGAGTTCGATTCCCGCCTGCCTCGGAGGTGACCACATGGTGTGGCAGACCTCTCCTGACCCACCCACTGCTCCCATCAGCAGTGTATTTTGTCGATCTGCATGTTCTGCTCCTCACTCTGTCTCTGGTGAAGCCTCTCACCGCCCCTGAGCCTCTGGCCTATACCCCAGTTCTGTATGCACAAATAAATAAATCTAAAAAAAAATACAATTTCAAAAAATATATACACCCCTATATTCATTGGGGAATTATTTACAACAGTCGAGATAATAGTGACAACCAAGTATCCATTGATAATGAATGATGGATGGATAAAAGCAATGTGATAAACAGCTGATAATTTGTATGCATCTCAGATGTATATCAATCACACAGTTAAAATCGATTTAATGCTATATGTCAATTATATTTCAAAAACGTGATTACCTTTAATAAAAACAGTCTAGTATATTATCAGTAGCCAATGAGATATAATGGTTCACAATAAAGCATTTGACCCTAGGGTCTGAAGTATCTATTTATTTTTAAATCTCATATTAAACTGATAAACACTGGGAAGATTTCAAAATGTGCTGTTTTATATACAATCAACAATCTACCTGCAGTGATTCAGAATATCACATTTTAGAAACAGATTTTTAAAAATTCTCCTTTTAAATCATCCATTAATTTTCTATCTCCTTAACAGAGTTAATGCTTTAAGGAAAAATTACTTTCAGCTTCAAGTGTCTGGATACTTGCCAGGGCTAGATAAGATATTCAGCAATTCATTGACTGGAGTCCAGGCTATAAACCGCAGTGAACTCCAGGGATTATTTTGTCCTTGGTTGTAATTTAAAATTAACAGGGTGGTGTGCATGACAAACACCAACACTTTAATTGCTTGATGAAGAAAAAAAAAGACTAAAAGTGAAATATATATAAATAAGTCATGTTTATCAATTCTCCCTTGGAAAAATGATTCTCTAGTTCTGCAGCATTCTAGCAATCCAGTGAAACAATAGTTTTCAAATAATTTATTTGAATTAAAATTTGAGGCTTGAAATGGGATTAAAAAAAATCTCCAATGTATGATTCAAACTCACTAAGAGTCATGTGTCTCATACAGTATCTGGGTGACCTATCTTCCTCGCCAAATCTCAGAAAACTATTATTTTGATCATCTTACAAAAGGAAGACAGCAAAACAGGTATTAAAAAATATATTTTAAACACTCTGCTTCTGTGAAGATAGTGTATACAAATATGCTGCAAGTTATACCTTTGAGTCAAATCAGGTCCACATTTTATTGTCAAAAACCCAGCAACCTGCCATCTGAATGAGTAAGTGTTGAAAATATTTAAATATTATCTCACTTCTGGCATAGTCTGAACTCATATACAACTCAGTTTCACATAAATACATAAATTTTTTACCTGGAAACAAACATGTCTAAAGAAAATAAATTGGCACTCAGTATATTTCAGTATAAATCTGAAAAGACATTATCACAGAGTAGTTAGTTATGGTGAAAAAAATAACAGAGGAAAACGTTAACATTCACAGTACTATTACCTAAGTCTACATAAACCTTTTCAAAACAAATATATGAGTAACTTATGAATCATAGGAATTCTATTCCTTCCCTTAGCACACACCCTCATCTCTAGTATACTTTTTTTGACTTCTACATGTAGCAATGAGGAGAATATCTAACATCACAGTTGTTTATAAAACCTTGCTTTTCTCAAAGGTATATCCATAATACCATAGAAAAGAAAGGATAGAGAAAAAGAATATCTATAATATAAACTAATCATTTGTCTTAGTTTCCCTTTTGTTTTTTACAGTATCAGGACACAAAATTTATCATGCATCATGCTATTTTTTAATTGTTATTATTATTGAAGTAACTTTATTTTGCATCCTTGCTACTGTTTTAAAAAGATAGCAGGGCTGGCCCTACCTGGTGACGCAGTGGGTTAATGCACTGCAAAAGAAGCTTAAGCCACTTCCGCATGAGTTCGATTCCCACCTTCCCAGGAGGAGATCCACATGGCACTGCAGACCTCTCCTGACCCGCCCGCTGCTCCCCTCAGCAGTGTACTTTGTCGATCTGCCTGTTCTGCTCCCAACTATGTCCCTGGTAAATTCTGTCAACCTCCGCATCTCTGGCCTGTATCCCAGTTCTGTATGAGTAAATAAATAAATCTTAACAAAAAAGACAGCAGGGCTACTCACTGCAGGCCTCCCATTGCCAATGCACCTGAAAGCCTTCTCATTGTCCATTGTGTACTTCCCAAGACCCCTGTGAAATACACTTTTTGCCAATAAAAAGGACTGAATTTATATTAATGTGTACATACATTTTTATGAATATACCATAACAACTGAGCAATATAAAGCATTTTTCAGAATGTAAACAATTTAATTTTATCATCTAATTGGATGAATATACAAACTCACATATAATTACACTATCTGAGGGGACAAAGAAAGTGTGCATGAGTCTATATACGGAGAAATGGTCATTGTATTTTAATCTCCAATAATTTTGAGTTTTCTAAAACTGAATTTTTTGACAGTTTGCACTTGTTAAACTGTGTTATTTTCCTTTGTTTTAGTGTTCTGGCTATCCCCTGTGCTGATGCAATTCTCTTTGCATTGACAATATTTCCCCAAGGAATCTTGGGAGAAGGGCAAATGCTTTTAGTGACATATGACACTGTAAAATTCAACATCTTGTACAATTGCTCATGTGTCTGACATCTGAACAAAAAACATGGAAAAACTGAATTTGCCAAAGACGTGCTTTTCTGACAATTATTTTTCTTTCAAAATGCAATTTCTTTCTGTATAATTTTATTCAAATCAATTGTGTAATGTGGTCAAACATTTTTTATTAAAGTTCTTGGTCATTTGTGCAATTTATATTTTGCCTGATAAATTATTAGTTCTGTAAGTCTGGAAATATTTTTTATGAAATCCTGTTGCTGACAAATACAAACATATAGGAAATACCAAACACAATTTTCCTTTCCTTATTTTCTCAAGATAAAGCATGTACATTTTTAAAATGTCATTGGAAGCATATTGAAAATAATATTCATAAAAGTTGCCATAAAATACTCCCCAATTATGTTCAGAGAGGCAAAATCTTATACTCTCAGACAGTCCTCCTAATATCTATATGCAAATTATAGGTAGTCTCATTATTGGATAACTCAATGTGAGAATTTGCCAATTAATTTTCTATTAATTAAATGTAGATTAGCCATCTGTAACCCATTATCACACACATTAAAATATTTTAAGTATTTAATATATATCTATAATTAAAAACATATATTATAAATAAGACTATGTTTTGACATATACATTCATCCAGTTTTTGGAAAAGTTTCTTGGTTATTTTATTTAAGCTCTTATATACCAAAAAAAGCTTTTTCACAAGATTTTGAATGACATTTGAGACTGCGTTTTTCTAATCATTTAGCTTAACTACAAAATTTCTCATAAAAGCACCTGGCCATATGACATTTCTTTAAAAACATACAGGAGGAAGCTTCAGACAAAATAAGTTTATCGACAAAATGACATGGCACAGATTCATATTAAAACTTCAGTCTTCTCCAAATTCATTGAAACTTCCAAAGAAATATTCCTAATCCCTTAATCTGTCCTAGTACTTGCTTAAAATGCAATTTAAATCTACTTTTGTAACATAGATAAATACAGAAATTACATATAAGGGACACCCTGGGTGTATCCCACTAAGTGAAGCTTCCATGCACACATACAGTTTCCTCGGTAGAAACTATATTAAAAATGGAAGATGTCAGCATTCTTTGACATCTGGGATGGTGTAAAACTATCTAGAGCTTCAAAAGTGTGTGAAGAATTATTTCTTTTTCAGGTATTTTTGAGGCTATAGATCCAGGGCATACATCAGGGGAAGGATAGGTAGATAGGTCAAAATAGAGGAGAGAAGAGCAAAAGAGACTATGGTGACTCTTCACGTGTGATACAGTGGTGGGAGATTTATGAATCCCACACATGGGCAAAGAATCAAATGTGCACAATATAAAAAAAAATGCAAGAAAATAAAAAGTTTAATTAAAAAAATAAGAAGTATTGAAAGAAAAGCCGAACAGGTTGCTATTGCTTTGTCCTCATTAAAATTAATTCAGTAAGCTCCCCAAAGTTATGAACACCTACCATATGACCAACCCTAGCCAACTTATTGAGAACACAGATATACATAAGAAGACAAGTTCCTTCACTTCTGCGGATTTTGTTTTCTGATGGTAGAGTATAAACTTAAAAAATATGAAAACCTATTTAAGTACCAGGAGAAAAATAAAATGGGTGGGATAAGAACACTGGGGTGGGGCTAGTTCGTGATAAATGTTAAGGACAATTTTTGTGAGGAGGTGGTATTTGAGATGAGAGTTAAATTAGTTAATGAATGTGATTGTGTGTCTCTAAATTATTCTTTATAAATAACCTAGTGGAATTATTTATCTGAAGTGTACTGGCTAACCAAGTAAATTCACAACTCTGAACTGTTTTGCAATTGCATGAGGAGTATTCAGGATATTTAAAAGTACTTAACATTTGTGTCTGCTTTCTAGCTTAAAAGCAATAATTCAACCTATCTAGTAAAAGCAGGTTAATCTGAAGTAACCATTTATTATTGTTACTGTTATAAAAAAAAGGCTTCTTCAATTTTCCCTTTTAACCATTTTTTAGTTTTCCTTTTCACTGTGTTAATATACTCACATTGCTTTGCTCCCTATCTTGCACAACTGAGACTTTATACCTATCAAATAATTTCTTCCTCCTCTGACCCTCAACCACTGACAATCACCTTTCCACTTACAGAAATTTTGTTTCTATAGATTCTTCCTATGAGTAGAATCATACAGTACGTGTTCCTTGGTGACTGGCTGATCTCATTCAGAATACTGTCCTCTCGAGACTCTTTCCTATTAGCATTGTGACAGCATTCTTTTTTTGTGTTTTTTAAGATTTACGTATGTATGCATGCATGCATGCATGCATGTACTTAGATATGTATGTATGTATGTACACAGACCTGGGGTACAGGCCAGAGGTGCAGGGGCAGTGAGAGGACTCATCAGAGACAGAGTGTGGAGAAGAACAGGCAGATCAACAAGGTGCACAGCTGAGAGAAGCAGTGGGCAGGTCAGAAGAGGTCTGCCACACCATATGGATCACCTCCAGGGCCAGGAATCGAACCCACACTGAAGAGGCTGCAGCCAGTTTACAGTGCTTGTCCTAAGACGTTGCATTCTTTTCTTCTTTCCTGTACTTCCTTCTGCACTCCCTTTCTCTTTTGTAGTTCAAGTGCATGTCACATTTTATCCATTCATTTGTTAGCACATATTTGGATTGTTTCCACATCTTGGTTTTTGTTAATAATGTTACAATGAATATGGACATGCAGAAATCTCTGAGATCCTAATTTCAATTAGCTTGAACCATAAATAGAATTACTATCTAACACATAGAGGAATCCCACACTGTTATCTGGAACAACTGTAATGCTGTACATTCTTATTGATAATGGAATATAATTCCATATCCTCTCTCAGCTATATTCCTCCAAGTCCCACAAGTCCCTGGAACACACTCCAAGGCAAGCAAAGCTTCTTCACATAGCTTTGTTCCATGAGCCTACTCACATCTCCCTATCTTTCTCAGAGTCTTCCTGTTCTTCTTCAACTTCTCATCCCTGCTTAGCCCTTGGGTGGGACAGGGAACTTGAAAAACCCCCTTCCTATGAATATCATACCTACCGTATAGGGCCATCGATTAACTTTGATTTAGGTTGGAACTTTCTGTCTGCTGTTTTTATCTGTCCTTTCTTTTTTTACACATCTATGTATTAGTGTCTTCATAAATAAGTGGTTGTTAATTTATCAACTGATAACTTAAGTTCTTCTAAATCAACCTCCCTCTTATCCCTCAATCTGAGTCATAACAGTGCCAATACATATAAAATCTTAACCTGTCAGGTCAGATTCTCCTGGAACCCACTGACAAGTATGTTTCATTTAAAGTCTTACATTTGCATTACATTTTTTTTTCTAGATCTGCAAAGTTTATTCATGGTATTGTAGGGAATAGACCTAATGGTTAGTACTTAATGACTTTATGTAAATTAAAGAGACAAGTTTGAATATGAAAAAGTATAATAGATCAGTTTGCACAGTAAGTATTATTGATTTTTTTACATATCTGGAGTCAAAACATTAATTGTGGAAACACAGACTAATAGTGTTCCTAGTTATTTTGCATTATAAGTAAAAACCCTGATAATATAGTCTAAAAATAACATTATCTGAATACGGTCAAAGATCTATTTTACAATTCTCATTATAAGCTAAGTTATATGTCTGTTAATCAAAGAAATTCTCTAGAAAGGATTAATATGCATTATTTCACTAACTGAAAACATGCTATTAAAATAAGTATTTTGTGTATGCCCATGAGTATTATACAAAAATAAATAAATAAGTAAATGTAAGTAAATGTATAATTATCTACCAGAGAAAATAGACATGTTGAAGAAGTAGCAATAGAATACAAATAACTGGTGTTGTAAAGGGAAGTTGACAAAATAAATAGAGAAAACAAAAGAAAAATAATAGAGGCTGACAAGTAAAGTAAGAGAGCTTGCTGTAATTAGAACATAGGGAAGAAATTACAACTGAAATTTATAAAAATTGGGGTTGCAAATGAGATTTAAAAAATGCACAAAATGAAGAATGAATATAAAAATAATTTAAAAATTAAAAAGTAATAAAAATATAAAAACAATTTTCTGAAGATAGTGGAAGATCTGTTGATATGCAATGAAACTGGGTTTGGTTTAGGAGAAGTCTAAATGTGGTAAGGGGAATGATTAACCAAATATTAGTTTTAGAAATAAAATTGGCTCTTGAAACAAGGTTTAAATTGAGCATAAACTGAAACAAAAAGAGAGGCTCAGGAAAGAGAAAACTGAAACTGATAAATAGCCATGTGTATTTTATAAAATAATAATAATAATAATAATAATAATTCATGTGACAGAAAAAATGTAAAGGAAAAGAGAGAATTGAAAAAAGAGAATGGCGTCGGAATGGTCATTTATACAGACAGTAGAATCTTAGGAAGTGGTAGGGGTAAAAAACTGAAGCAGTCAGAGAAGTATAGGGACAATTATGAAAAAACTGATCTCTCTGTCATTAAGAAATTATTTTGATCATACAGCTTTTTGAAGGAAATACCCTGGGTTGTTTGTTCTGTGGGATGACTTCATCACATCACATTCAGTTAAAATGTGATTTTTTATGGACTACAGCATGCAACACTGCTTCTGAAAGCTTTAAAGTCTAACAACTAAATTGTTTTCCCGAATTCAAGCCTTTTTTTTCTGACCATACCCATTAAGCACTACTGTAAAATTGGTTTTGTTATTAGCCTAGGGCTTCTAGTAAGCACTTTAGCTTTTCTAAAGGGTGGATATCACAGGCCCTTATGCCCTGAGTAATTGGGATATCAGTATAGCCTTAATTTTATTCATAGAGATTTACATTCAATTTCCATTAACCTTAATAGGAAACCATTACCTAACTGGCACGGATGATTGGTAATTCAGAATAATTCAAGATAGAGTTACTTCATTTGATATTTTCTGTTACAAATGTCAACAACTTCCATTTGAAACTAAGTGTGTGTCCTGGTTAACTACTCCTAGATCATTCTATACATGGACAAAACTACCCATTTTATACAAAAAAATAATATTAAAAAGCATTGAACCCTTTAAGAATATCTTTAAAAAATCAGCTATTCTCACACTCAGTCCTTATAATTATGTTAAATGTGTCCAATAACTAGGGAGATATTTAAGGAAATTTTTCTTCTTGATATTTGAATATAGATTGAAAAATAAAAAGTAACAAATATGTCAGCACTTGCCAAGTGTGAAATAACACAAAACCTTGCTGTTCATATTTGCTTTTTAAAATGTACTTCTGGATTTCTATAATAAGGTGATAATTATATGACTTCAAATAAATAAGAATGAAAAACAATAAGAAATGAACTTGAATTTAGTTTGTAGGAGAACTCTTAAATTCTCCTTTTACATATAAATTCATGTATGTCAGTTCATATTCATCTGCAATTAAAGTAGGTGTAGAAAAATAAATCAGTATTCACTATGATAACAGCTACCATTAAAATCTATATATACATATAAATTTGTGTATTTAAGCAACATTCTAAGTTATGTTTTTGCCAGGGTTATAAGGTAAAATGCATTACTACAGAATAGATAATGAAAGCATATACAGTTTAGTAGGTCTAGAATGAAGGATTTAAGACTACTTTTATACCAACCATCCAGATGATGCCAATATTACTAGTTTAAGGGTCACACTAAATATTTAGTTAGCAAGTATATTCCTCAAAATTTTTCAAATGAGTAAATAAGCTCAGGGAACACTTTTTTTCTCAAAGATCACAAAACTATAATCACATTGGCATCCCATTAGTGATTCATAAATACTCTAATTAAAAAAAAACTTTTATCATTTTCTATGTCACAGTATTTATGTTTTAGTTCAATTGATTTAATTCAGAGCTAGCTAAATTACTTATTCTCTAAAATTAGTAGAGGGAGAAATATAGTTAGTAGAGGGAGAACTGTAAGAAAGGCAAAGCACAGACAACCCACATAAAAAATAAAAAAAAAAAATCAAGCTAAACCAGATTTGGAAGAATAGTGGTTATAATAACAATATGATGTTATATTTGTATCTGTGGCATGGCTAGTTTAATGTGGAAGCACTACAGTATATCTCAATTCTAGTATGACAATTTGATTCAACTGGTACAAAAATACATTTGAATCTAATCTTTAAACCTTTGTATTTATTCCCCTTTGTGAGTTTAGCCAACCATGCCAAATCATTGCAATAGAGTTCTCTAATGGTAAAGAGATTTTCTTTAACATGTGTAATGAAGTTCACTAGGAACGTAAGTAAGGTTACTACTATGGGTCTATCAGCTTGCTCTAAGTTAGAATGAGAAGGCATAGACAGTTGATTTGTATTGATGAAATCTCTAATTTGATTATGTTCCAATCTTTCCAAAAGCTTTTAGAATGTGTTGTGGAATGAAGTTGGATGATTATGTATTGTCTTTCACTAATAACAGGTATGAATTCAGCACATTTTAAAAGCCTCCATGAAAGTGTCAGTTTATAAAGTGATATTGATAGGGTAATGCATTTCACAGAGAAAATGTTAAGATAAGTGGAAAGGCAGCTATCTTTTCGATTGAGTCTTTTCTGGGGAAAACTTTCATCACTAGTTAGGAAAATAGTGACCTGGCAGTCAAAAATAATTCACAGTCTGTACTATTTGGGACTGTTTGTCAAGTCGGTTCATTCATATAATTCTAAGACAAAAAGTTAACACCAATTCTATTAGGAGAGGAACCTAGGTCATGGTATCTCATATCATTTTCACATTTGGCATAAGAGACAAAGAAATGTGATTGACAATAACTGAAATGAATAAAGTAAGTTTATCTATGCCTATTGCATTCTTCACTTGACTGCTTAGGGTCCTGTAACACATAAGCTTTTGAACTTTCTACAGTTTTCCCACATGCAAAATAAAAAAGAACATTTGTCTTCCATTTTGCAGCTTGATTTACTGTTGACAGAACAATCTGCTTCAATGCATTGGCTATTCATATTTGTACTTTATCAATTTTCATGAAATTATGGAATACACTCTTTTGGATGATGACACAAAGTGCTTAAATTGGAGTGTATGATGTATCATTCATTCAATACATTTATTCCGTACACTTAAGAAATTCAGCTGTGATTGTCAGGACTAAAATTATGTAGTGTAAATGACATTTAATATCCTGATAGCCTAGAAAATAATAACAAGGACAGCAATGTTAGGCATCTTAAAAACTCATTGGGAAATATGTATTTTGTTTGGGGATATTTGGAAACCTATAAATTATAATGTATGATTGGTTGTAAAATTTCTGTCTTTTTAATACTATATCTTTGAAAAAGTAAAAAACGAAATTATAAGTCACACTGTTATACAGTGCATTTCAGTCTTATAACTTTACAAAAAATATATATATATATAATATATATATGAATATGTATGTATGTGTGTGTATGTATGCATGCATGTATGTATACGCACACTTATGAAAAGGTAGAAAAGAAATTCACCAAATGGATGTTAAAATGCTTGGACTTCATTATGTGATAAAATTTAC
>NW_004567108.1:29940005-29944088 GCF_000260355.1 Condylura cristata | reverse complement strand
GGCATCTAATTTTATTTCAATTACTCATCTTAAATTATTAGAATCCAAGACAACTTCATATCAATCTATTATTCAATGTTTCAGAAATATACTCAGAACTGGTAATACAAACAAATGCATGAGGGTGTACACAGGCCACACAGGTCTGCACACACGTGCTTCTTTCCCCACCTAAACATCACAATAGGCAAAGTGACAAGGAAACATTTTGAAACTAAAATAGAACATTTAGATAACTAAGAGAAGCAGATAAAAAACTACCTAATCGTATAATTTGGTCCTTACACCCAGTGGCAACATTTCTAAACATCTAATAATTACACACTTGAACCTTTTTCTAAAGTTCAGCTTGAAGTTAAAGCTCACCTCAGGGCTTTAAACTTGTGCATTGTCAAATCTTAACTTTTCTGCATGGCTAGAATGAATGTTGATTTACTGAACTCTAAAATCTCACATCTCAGCTACAATAATTTTACCTAAGTTTGTCTCACTAAGAACAGTGTATTTGTGTTTATTTCTGTTCTATATTTGCAACAAACAGAACTACAAATCATTTTTTTTCACATTATGTTCATTGAAATAAAGCGGTTGATAGTGTATCTGCTTGGGGATTCATAGGTTTAAACTAAAAATGTTTAGTTTTACATCCTGTCCACCATCAGTGCCCCAGTAATTTTCCACCATGTTACAAGGGACCCCTCCCTCCCCACACCCCACTCACTACTCTCCTGCTCCCTTTGCCTCAGTTTTGCAATCAAATGTTAACAGATTAATATTGATTTGGCTTTGACTGACTCTTTGCTATTTCTCTATATTCCACATATAAATGCAACCATACAAGATTTGTGTTTCCCCTTTTAACTTATTTCACTTAGCGTTATCCTCTCCAGTTCTATCCATGCTGTCAATATTTTGTTTCTTTGTTTGTTTCATTTCTAGTTATATTGGGAGAGTTACTCTCATAAAGATTATACACTCACATCTATGTACACACACACAGAGGGGGAGGGAGAGAGAGAGAGAAGGTTGTAATTTCCAAGTCCTTTCAATTTCATAGTTAATTCAGGAAGTCTTTCTGAAGATAGATCACCACTGTTTGATTAATATTTCTTGGCATAACAGCTTTCTATTTAGCTACAAAACTGTATTCTAATTAAATTCTTTCCAAGAAGTTATGTAAATTATTGGCAGACTTAATGCTCCCAGCATGTATCTTTTCTTCCATTGCTAGATTTCAGGAGGTTTATGTAAAATTAACTTACTAGCTACAATAACTTTGTATGTGTGGGATTCATAGTATCATATTGTATATATCACCTTTCTTTTTTTTTTAAGAAAATCCAAGAAATAGAGACTTTTTTTTTTGAATTTTAGTCTTTTTCTGACTGAATGGTCACTAGACTGAATTGAACTTTTGGGAAGGATTACTTTTACAGAATGTTTTCATTGAATACTTAATGTCAAATGGCAAACTTCAAACAGATTTAGACATTCTTTTCCTTCTCTGTCAGGTTTCTGAGGTCAGCAAAGAGTACACATTCTTGTTTTCCTTATTCCACTTTATATCATGTACATATTGACACCTTTCTCTTTGAATTCAGTTATGCCATTCTTCCTTTTAGGTTTCTACCAATTACCTATTGCCCTATTCTAGTTCATTTTTGCTCAATATTAAAATAGAACATAATATATTTAATTGAAACTCTTTTATGAACTCTCAAATGTTAAAAATAATTAAAATAAAGCTCTTCATAAACACATATTCAATGAACTCAACATTTGCTATGGCAAGATAATGTTTCCCCACAAACTTTCCTAATACTGAAATTTATTGCAAATTATGATAATAAAGTTGAATTAGCCTGGAGTAACATCCCAATCTCATTGTGACTCTGTTCTTTGCTCTAATATTGAGATAAAAATAAATTTTCTTTCATAGGAATAGTTTGGGGATATAATGAGATACATATGCAAGGCTAGTATCAAATACTATTCATATTAACCATAGCAAAACAAAAACAATAAAGAACTTTCTCTAACATATCACTTAGAATTAGTTATTTGAGAAACTAAGAGACAGCAAAAACCATGTAAAATGTCTGAAACAAAGTTCAACAAATGAGAATGAAAAGGCAAACATCAGGGATAATATTAATATTTGGATTATTTGAATAAACTCTAAAGCAAAAATATAGGGTAAAGGCTGGTTCTGAATTTGAGTTGATGTAGAGTTTAATAAAATGACAAGAGAATGGGAAAAGTTACAAGCTAGTAAGAATTTCTATTTTTATCAATACAGAAAATAGCCGAATAATAGGAAAACCAGTCCAAAAATCAAAACTATGTTAACTTGAACAAAACCAAACTCCCTTTTACCAAAAATTACCAGTTGTCTCTTTTAGAGATGCAAATCAGATGTTTAGCAAGATTTACTCAAAGCGAAGCAACATAGCACATCATCTTTCTCTTTTCTGATAAGATATGTTGCTTTTATTTTCCTCAAATATTTAAATATGATTTAAATATTTGGATACTATATTTTACATGCGTATTTTTCTTATGGTTCTTCTTCATATTTACCAATATGTTCAACTACCCATCTCTGATTTTTCCAACTGATTCCATTATATTTAAAAGAGATTAATAACAGCTATGCACTTTTTACACTCACCATGCACCAGTTGTTATTCCAAGCATCCAATTCTCACTGCAATCCAATGAAATACTGATGAGCAGTCAAGATGAAGACAATTTGCATTCTTGTTTATATCAATCTGTTGCTGAAAGAAATAGGAATACTATGATAAACAGAGAGAAATAATTAGACTATTATTGTGGAATGGCTCACAGGCTAACTCAAGGAATTCATACATGGTTTATTTTACTCTTTGCTGTCCCTCTTTATATTTTGCATAGGCAATCAAATGATGAACCAAAAAAGGCTAATTTGGGTATTTTGTATGAGAAATGCTCTCTGGCCGCCCCCTCTACCACTCTTCCCCATAGCTATATACTCATATATCCTAATACCTTCCCCTCAGGGTAGACATGATTGAAATGGATTTAAAGTCAATGTCTCTGGATGGACTAAAGGTTAAAAGTGGAATGAGCTAAGTTTGTTCTTACCTTAGTTAGAGCAGAAGGGGCTTTACTGCATCTTATTCAGAGGCTCAATATAACCTTGTATAACAGCAACAAGTTTGAAGTGAGGACCCACAACTGTAACAATGTTCTCTCTCCTCTAACTCCTCACATTCACCTTCTTTCTCAATGCTAATGCATTATAAGAGAACTTTTCCCCAACAGGTCACATTCATCCTGAAACTACGTGAAAAAATAAAGAAATAATAAATATTAATTCATTTATCTTACTTAGGGAAGAAAACTAAGTAAATCAAAATAAGCTTGTGTCTCTGAGATCAATGAATTCTAAAATTTAAATGAAAACATAGAATGGAAGTTTTCTTTTCAAGAAGGTAATCATATTCTATCACAAAATAATTAAATTCTGTTTGATACTTATTTATCCTATTGCATCTAGATTTCAAGATTAAATAATAGCAAACATGATTTTAAGATATTTCTGTTAAAAAATATTTTAATCCTAAGCAAATCATTTAAAATATTTCTTGTAAATGTGGAAAACTATCCATGCATTGTTTGATAGTTTACAATGGCTGGTTCCTCTTAAGTCTTTCACCTTTATTTTCTAAAATACATAGAAATTTGTAGTTTTCTATGGGGAACTTATGCAAGATTAGCTAATATGTAACAGGACAGTCAATGGCACAATAAAGTATGCCCATGAATGTTTACTCTATTAACAAAATTAGAAAATTACAAAAGTGGATGACATAAATAACAAAAGAGATTGTGAGTGAGAAATAGGTATAAACATCACAAATGCTGAAAAAACTAAATTCTGCACAATTGTATTTTAAAAAACTCAGTTGGGATATATTTTTTTTCTTTTTTAAAGATTTATTTATTTGTGCATACAGAACTGGGGTACAGGGGCAGTGAGAGGCTTCACCAGAGACTGAGTGGGGAGCAGAACAGGCAGATTGACTAAGTACACTGCTG
>NW_004567108.1:29880814-29939905 GCF_000260355.1 Condylura cristata | reverse complement strand
GACTAAGTACACTGCTGAGGGGAGCAGCGGGCGGGTCAGGAGAGGTCTGCCGTGCCATGCGGATCACATCCAGGGTGGGATTGAACTATGCTGAAGTGACTTTAGTTTCTTAGTGCTGTGCTTTAACCCGCTGCACCACTGCACCACCAGGAAGGACATTCAGTTGGCATATTCTGATGTGACTTTTTTCTTTTTTTTTCAATAACTGTAAAGGTAGTTCCACAGCTTATGGAGAATAAATAACTCAGGACTAAGTGATGTAATTATAGTCACTGCCGCAGGTTCTCCTTTGCTGAGGTCCAAAAAGCAAGATAAAATTAGTCTTTGATGAACGGACAGTCAGAATAGAGATATTAAAGTGACGTACTTTTTTATTTTTGTCAATGGCCCAAATATGTGTTCATTCTTGATTATAGAACAAAATGTTGTCATAATATTTTTTGCTCAGAATGAATACTTTTTTTGTTTAGCAACTTCTAACTAGTATATTTAGTGATTATTGCCTTTCAGAGTTGAATATTAAATATGCATTTTCTGATCATTATATTATCATGATAATAAATATGTCAAAAGAACATTATATTTCTACTTCATATATACATAAATATATCATTTACTTAAAGAACACAAACAAGAAATGCAACTTAGCCAAATTGTGGATAGACAGAATATATAAAGTAAAATAAAAGGGAAAAAAATGTAGTGCTGAAATCTATTTTCAGTTGGAGACTGAAGCAGTGTTTTGTTTTGTCTGGGTTGATATTGTCTTATCAATAGGATTGGATAGTTTGTAAGTGAAGATTGCTTTTGATTAACTGACAAACTAGTAAGAACTAGTATTGAAGCCCACTTCACATACTTCATATACTCTGTTTAAAAAGAAAAGTCTTGCAACTCTCCCTTTGGCCCTCTTAGGGCCAAAATCTCAGTCACCACAAAAAAAAAAAAAGCTAAACTGACCTAGTGGGAGGCTAGATAGAACTAAAAGCCCCAAAGAATGAGAGGGTGCAGACAACAAGGGGGTCATTTTAAAGAAAAACAGATTCTGTACACCTAGGTCTTAGCATTCCAGTCATTTTAGCTGTACTATCAGATAAGGCCATGATAATCCCTTAGCCTCAATGGGGAGCATAGAAAATCTATACATTTTTAGGCTTCCCTGAATTCCTGATCACAGACGAAAATAGGATGGTTTAAGTCACTACATTGTGGAGTGGATTGTTTATTTACTAATAAATAACTGACTCTAATGGCATCCAAGAGTAATCAATCCCAAGACAAGAGATAGCACCTGACTATAAATATCAGGTAGTAGTTAGTGATAAAATTAGGTGTTTAGTGATAAATTCATACACAATTAGCTTTAAGAATTTTATAAGCTCCATACTGTTGTAAATGTCACTAGAACAGAAGAAAGGTAAATAATAGAGCAATAAATATTTTACAAATAGGGAGAAAATGGAGCTGAATTTCAAATAATCTCTTATTCATTCATCAAATATCTATTCACATTTAAATTTATACTTTATATTTTAAATGGATACATCCTCTGTGTATTATGACAAATACATAAAAGTGAGAAATTTCATGTTTTGTTTACAGAAGTGAAATTTTGAAGACTGGATTGAAGAAGCCTGTGAAGATTTGGTGGGATATAATCTTGGATAATTAGTTAGGGAATAGAAGAGGGAAAACCAGAAATATTTAGAAGGATTGGCTGTGACAGTTGGCATGGTATGCCAAATTATTTCTGAAGAGGAATAAATCTATACTGTTAAGTCATAGACAGTGTAAGTCAACGCTACCTCAATAAAAAAATGATAAAACTTAAATATATATATATATAATATATATATATATTTCACAAATACTACTGCAAAAACTTTTCTTTTGTAAAATGGAGAAATACTTCAGAACATTATTCCCATAATAAATCATTTGAAATATAAAGAAGGAAAAAATTAATAGTATGGGTTCTTCTGAGAAAGAGTTAACAGTTTCTGGTGATTGGCTGAATCTACTAAGGTAAAAAGCTAGCTGGAAAACACAAACACTCCACAAGTCACAGTTTCTATATCATTTAAAATTATTCATAAAAAATCCAAGTATTATATTTTAATAAATGCATAGAAATCAGCTTAGTTTTAACTTTCCTGATGCAAGGACTACTTAGTTGAATATCTTAAAAGTTATCCAAGTGCAATTATTTATCTATAACTATAAAAACAATTCATTTGACATGTATGTCAAATTGTGTCTTTAACATGTGGAGAAGCAAAGAAAGCTAGAAACTAAATCTTTTATCATTTTTCATACTTTTAGTTTTATTATGCTATTAAGTCATTATTTTAGCTAAGGTATATGGAATATGAAAAAGAATCATTTATCTTTTCCTTAAACAAAATATGTTTCAAGTTAGATATAGGAGAATTATGACTCCAATTTTTCTTTTCACAAGCTAATATATAACAATGACTCATTCACGAAGGTGCTACTCTCCCAACGTCACACATTTACAGTAGCATTTGACATATAATAAATGAAGTTTGTGTTGGGAAGAGTGGCATATTGAAATTGAAATTGAACTTTTACTCAATGCAAGTTTAATTATGAATAAAACACTAGTGGCTGGTTAGGAAAAAAGAAACTATCCATCATTTTGCAAATTTTATCAGATCATAGTTTTATCAACCCAAACCAATTTCCTTGCATAATATAAAACTTTAAAGGTAACATAAAGTTCTAATAAAGCTCTAAAGTAGATATCATCTTGAATTTGGCGTAGACATGGGCCAAGCCTTTTCTCTATAATGAAGAACATGAAGCTACTGGGGCTAGATTATTATTTTTAGGGAAAAACTTCTGTGCCATAAGTGTCTCTTGTAATCTCTTATAAACATTTATATTTAGACAATTTTATTACACAAACATGTTTTCTCTCTTTTAATATGTGTATTCACACAATCACATTCCACCAGCTTCTTTTTTCAGCTTTGACTCTATGATTGGCAGCTAACATGTCCATCGTCTCACTTTATCACAGGAACAGAGATTTTTTTTGGTAGTTACCATCATTTATTATTTTTTTAAATAAACACATTTTTTAAAAACTGTGCTATTCGCCCTCCCTGGTGGCACAGTGGGTTAAAGCACAGCACTAAGAAGCTAAACTCACTTCAGCATGAGTTCGAACCCACCCACTGCGGAGGTGATCCACATGGCGCTGCAGACATCTCCTGACCCACCCGCTGCTCCCCTCAGCAGTGTACTTGTCAGTCGGCCTGTTCTGTTCCCCACTCCCTCTCTGATGAATCATCTCACCACCCCTGCACATCCTGCCTGTACGCCAGTTCTTTATGCACAAATAAATTCTTAAAAACAAAAACAAACAACAAAAACTGTGCTACATGTCTCTTAACAAGCTGAAAACTGTAATTTATTCAAAATAAGAAATGAAATCAATTAATAAGACACATGATCACAAATACAGAGAATCTAATATGAAAACAACAGGAAAAAAAAAATCCCAGGATAACAGACTGGATTGGAGAACTAAGTAATTCCAAGAGAGAACTCTAGGTATATGTGTGAGTTTGAGGGAGGGCGGTATGCTTGATAATAACTAAAGAAAATAACTAAAAATAATGAATTAAATACAAAATGCGCTTCGCTTCTCATTTAAGAATATATCATAATCACCATTATAAAAATGCTTCGGTGTTTTACTAGAAGGTAAAAAATTGGAAGGTAGTTTTAGGATTGTAACCAAGAGGAACCAAATACTATTTTTTCTTTAATTTGTAAAACTCACACATTTGAGGACACTTACTAATTAGAAAATAGTATTAAAAATAATTTTCCAATTATGGAAAAGTAGGTTGTTTGACCTACCCTTAGTAGAACTGAAAACATGGGAGAAAAAAACTAGTCTCAGTTTTCAAATTAAAGTAGGTTCACAGCAAAACTAAGTGTAAAGTATAGAGGTCCCACATACAACCTGTCTTTAAAATCTTACGTACACTGCCTGAAATAAATCTACTTTTAAGTCTATTTGGAAACATTAGTGAACAAGTAAGAATGTGAAAATTCTCTGGATCATGATTTAGAGAAAAGAAAAATCCAGACATATGGCTACAGCCTTGTGCTTGCCTTCCTTGTAGAAAGTTCAAGAAAAGCCAGGTGAATGGCTGAAAAGCGCATTTACAGTTCTCCATTGAACCATAAATATTTAGACTAGCACTACAAGCAGAAATTAGGCTGGATGTGAGATCCAAGAATGTGGGTGAATCAAAGCTATATTGCTCCTTCCAAGAACTACATCCAAAAGTCAAATAAACTCTAATTTTCCAATGCTGTAATTTTCTTTGAGTCTGAAAAAATCCTTACTTTTTTTTTTAAAAAAAGATTTATTTATTTATTCATACAGAACTGGGGTACATGCCAGAGATGCGGAGGGTGAGAGGATTCACCAGGGACAGAGTGGGGAGCAGATCAGGCAGATCCAGGAAGTACACTGCTGAGGGGAGCAGCGGGCGGGTCAGGAGAGGTCTGCCACGCCATGTGGATCTCCTCCGGGGCAGGCGGGGATCGAACTCATGCGGAAGTGGCTTAAGCTTCTTAGTGCTGTGCTTTAACCCCCTGCGCCACCAGGGAGGCCAAAATCCTTACATTTTTAAAGCATTTCTGTTGTCAGTAGATTATCTCAACACTTACTACCTTAAAATGTTCTTATTTTACTTTTAAAATATATTTTTACTAATTATAGAATTAGGGCTTAATTTTTTTTTCTTCATCACTTAAATATTTCATTTTTGTTGTTTCAACGAAGCATGGTTCCTGAGGAGATATGTAAGGTGTGATCTTCCTGAGGAATCTACCCAATAGTCCTGAAGACTAATTACTCTGATGACTATCTATACAATATGAAGTGCATTCCCTTTGGCAAGAAAGCAACCTATGTCCAAACATGGTGAACTCTGGGCATTGGTTTGCCTATTACCAACTTTTGTCATGGCCAGTGTTCTGTTTTTGTTAATCCTGTAGAACTGATATTTTATTCTAATTTGACAAATGCATGATCTTGATTTCTTTAAACAATTTTGAAATTCTATTTTAATATTTATATTTTCTTCTCTGTATGTATTTCTCCTTTCTCTTCCTTTTATGGTTGATTTTTGATTTCAAGGTCTAATCTTAGATGTATTCAGGGATTATAAGCACCAACATTTCAATATAAATTAGAACTGGATGGATCCTGATAAATGTTCGCTATTTCTGCCTAATATTGTACAAGCTACATGGTTTGCACAGACAATCAGAAAGCATTAAACTAAATCTGGGTTTTGCACAAATAGATTGAAATGTAGAATGACATAACATCTAACACAGTCAGCTGTGATTCAAGATAACTGATGTACAAGGGCGATGTTATCAACTTGCTAAAATTGAACTAGGTTAAATCACTTTGCTCTCTCTGTGGCAACCAAACCTGCAAGGAGACTATAATTCAACATCCCAAACATGGATAAAAATGGACTCTACATAGAATGCTAACAACAGCCAATACAGAAACTAATATAAGTCTCACTCTCACTCTCACTCTACTGAATTAAAGTTTGAAAGCACTGAATCATGACAGGGGAAAAAGAATATTTAGTCATCTACCATGTTCCTTGTTTTAAAAGTTTGATTTCTGAATTTTCATGATTACAAGCTGGGTTTTTACAGAATGAATTTCTGATATATTTGAGGTACATAGCAGTGCATGCAGCGAAAGAGAAATTTAACCTATATGTAGAATAAGAAGGATTCACCTCAACATTCTATTGTTTCACATTTGAAATGGTATCAGCTTACATATTTATATTTCAGGATTGCTTACTAGAAATGGTTAATCATAAACCAGCCAATAAAAGACTACTAACTATGGGTCAACCACAAAACCATTGTGTCTATGTTATTAAATAGAACTCCACAACACTGGGGTATCTATTCTCCTGGGAATTAATTGCAAGAACTAGGTAGCTATTATGGCATTAATGTGAATGTTTAAATGAGTAAATGAAACAAAATCATTGCTGGTGTATGCTCTTTAAATAAACACAATGTAAGAACATGTAATTATTTTCAATTGAAAACAGAGTAGTTATTGAAAATTACTGGCAGTTGGTTAAATATGAATTCATGTAACTATAAGCACAGAAAGTCATTTTGTTCTTGCTAATATAGAAAGGTCATGTAGATACCACTGACGGATAAGACAAAAATATTTTTCTCAGGATCTTTCATACCTCTTTTCCTGAATTCATGTCAGTAGCAGTGGTTTGTTTACTGCAAAACCCAGCAAGGAACATATTAAACCTCATAAGGGAACAGAACAGGGCTAGATCACAAAGGAATAATAATGATTAACCACCATGTACCAGGAGGAGGCAAGATAATATCCTTGATACTCTATTTTGAAGGTTCTTGACCAACGTGGGCAGAGCACAAAACTAAAGGACAGTTATTAAATTTCACATTCTGGCAAGGGCCCTAGGGAATAATAAAACTTGATGCTATTTTGGCTCCTAGAGGTTTCGAGAAAGCAATGGCTCATATTGAGCAAAATTGAAACATCTGAAATTTCAGGTGCCAGTAAAATAATCATGGAATAAAATTGCTGGAGTGGATATATTTTATAAAGACAAGTGTCCCACTGGAAAATTTGTTTCATAAGGAGAACCAGTGTATCCACCAGTGAGCAAGCTCTTAAAAATATGGTGAGGAGAGGGTCACAAGCATCTCTAAGAAATATAAGTGTGCTTTCCTGCTGCGGACCAGAACTGTTGGTAAAAAAGGATGATGTGAATCTTCATTTATTAAAACCAGTGGAGTTCTTCTAAACCAACTGTCATCAGATCACAGTATTTAAATTATTATAAGAAGAACAAGATGATCATAACAACTGGCAAAGTTAGATTGCAAGACACGGTGTTTGACCTACAGAGATACAGAGATAATAAAACTCGACATCAATAGGGGCAAAACTAGATGGTCATCTAACAAAATGAAAACACAGATATGGATCACTTAACTCTAAATTTACAGTCTTCAAAATATTATACAAATTTAAACTAAAGCGTGAATATTACTTATTATTCATAAGACCAAATGTGAAGGACTAGTGAAATATATCTCCTGAAGGTAGAGATGAGAGGATAACACTTTATTTTTCTTAGATTCTAAGGCTGCTTCTACAAGATGTACGTATTCTTTAAAGAAGTTATGCTTTTAATTAGCTGCTGTGGGGCAAGCCTGGAGGTCTATTATATTGCAAATTTAAAGATTTTAATTGTCATGTTATTTTAATTGTCAAGTAATTTAGATTTGCCATAGAAATTTAGACATAAGGAAAGTTGTTTTAGTAAAAATATTAAGAAATATGACTTTCTCAATATTTTATTCTTATGTTTTTTGTTTCGTTTTGTTTTGTTTTTTTGTAGATTAATACTTTTTTTGTTTTACCTATGAGGCTAATAGTAAAGCAGAACAAAAATGATTGTCATTTAACAAAAGGTAGGTTATTTTTCACTATTTTCTGAGTCTTGATAGTCTCAGATTTCATTGTTTTTGTACTTGGATGGAATTAAAATTTTCCTTAAGCACTCATCACTTCCAGTGATATTAGACCTTAGAACAACAGCTATACAATATATGTAACCTCAGAGGACTTTATCTATTTTTTATTTGGAGAAGCCAAATTTAATAACGAGATAATTGTATAAACTAACATTGCAGTTCTAGATTCCATCCAGGAAGAGGAAGATAACAGTAAGATTCAGATTTTTTGGAACAGTCCTACTCAGACCATAATGATCAAAATCTATTACCAACAAGAAAGCAGTAAAAGTGTACTTATTTTAATATTAATTGTCTAAAAACAAGGGAAGCATGATTTGGAAGACAAGAAACAATGCAGGTAGTGTGGAATTATTTCACCAATTGTTTTGACTTCTTGTAATGTAGTATAGTTGTTTCAATTTCCACCTAAACAGAATGACCTATGGGTTTAGTTTTCTTGAGAGAAGCATAATTATCTGTTGCATTAGCAGCCTCATGGATTATTAAGATGAATTGTAACTTGTGTAGAATTAGGAAACAGTATTTCATGATTTAACATTTTTGTAAAATTGAGAAAGAACTCAATGGCAATCCTATAATCTTAGTAATCTGAGGGGGGAAAAAATTAGATCAAGGTTGGTCAAAGGAAAACCAATTAAGTTTATCCAAAGTGCTCTAATTATTCTTCTAAGTTATTATCCCTTCAGACTAGTAATGAACAATAGGAAATAAAATAAAGCTGAGCTGTCTTTCCACAATCAAAACTCGATTTTATGCATATTGCTTGAAAATTATTATATAGTAAGCACTTGTTTTGTTTTTGTGGTTCACATATAAATTTCATATCCTGCTTCTTTAAGAAAATCCAACAGGATTAAAAGTGATCATTTATTTTACAACCTTTAGACATTACCTTTATTGTCTACCTTATATTGTTATAAATCATCTTTAACATTTTTGTGACCAAACTGCCAATGTTGTAGATGATTTCTGTGTTTGGAGAGATTATCCAATTTAGAGTAGTTATTAAAGGAAATTAAACTACTTGGGTTGAGTTATAACAGATCATTAGTATCATAGAGTGGTTAATTTTACAGCATCTAGATTAAAACAAATTCAAACAGTTTGGCTCAACATGAACTGAGACCCTCCTACAGGCCAACTGTGACATAGTCATGCAGTGGAGAATGAAATAGAAGTTGTACCAGAGAGAACACACTATTTTGATATTTGGTTGTTCAGATATTTGATGAGTTTTTGGTTAACCTCCTTTTTTGGAAATGTGATACTACTAATCCATGTTAGATAAGGAAACAAAAATTATTCAAATTATTTTAAATTGCAGTCTGGGATGTAATATGGGTTGAAAGAAAAGAGTAATCAGGCCACTTTGTCACTAAGGTATCTAGTAAATAGTAGCAACTAATGAACACAGAGATTGTGGGGCTTGATTTGCTTGTTGTTGCTTCTGACTGCCCCTAAGGACATACTTAAAGTACAAACAATGTTGCTTCAATTAAAAAGCAATTAATTGGGCCCTCCCTGGCGGCTCAGCGGGTTAAAGCACAGCACTAAGAAGCATAAGCCACCTCAACAAGAGTTCGATCCCTGCCCCAGAGGTGATCCACATGGAGCAGCAGAACCCCTCCTGACCCATCCACCGTTCCCCTTAGCAGTGTACCCCATCAGTCAGCCTGTTCTGCTCCCCATTCTGTCTCTGGTGAATCTTCTCACTGCACTTGCACCTCTGGCCCATACCCCAGTTCTGTATGCATAAACAAATAAATATTTTAAAAAGAGTAATGAATTAAATAGAAAAATTTTTAAAAACACACACACACAATGAATCTTTCTGGCTTGCACTCCAGCTCTTGTATGCATAAATAAATCTTTTTAAAAAATTAGCAAAAAAATTTGATTCCCAAATAAATCCCTTTGAGTGTCAAGGCAGACAAACCTGAGGGTCAAGCCCAGAGTCTGACGGTAGGATGCAAAGATTCTGAGTTCCTGAGAAGCAATCATAATGGACTCATGCTGCATAGAAATGGGATTTAGGGATTGGAAGGGAATTCTGAGTAGACTTAACTGAAATTAGGATCGATGACAGCTCAATTTCTCTTGAAATGTACTGACCACTGAAGAAAATCCCAACCCCACCTCTTCTGAAAGACCATTGTTTTTTGCATAAAAATAAACAACTTTCAATGACAGTATGAAGAAACTACTTCCAAGGGGAATCTATTCTCTTGCCATCTCTATTTCTTTAAGAGATGCCAGCAGAGTTCAGAAATATTGGGCCTTTTTTTGGAGAAAATACATGATAGAATTTGTAGATTTGTAGGGTATTGTCTACTTGTATTAGCAAAATTCTTGGAGATAAAATGATTATGGACTGTGAGAGAATTTAATCACTGAATACAACATAGAAGATTATATCAAATCAAATATAATGCTATAGGTTGACCCCCTATTTTGTTCCCCCTAAATATTAGTGATGCAATGTAATATGAATGGTGTTAACACTCTGCTGGATTGGATAATTGGAGCCTTCATTTAATAATAGCCATCAGTTTTTTGACTCAATGCTTGATCAGAGAACCATCTGGGAATATGATTGCTAGAGCCAGGCAATATGTCAGTTATCAGACTACAACTACCGATATAGACTGCATTTTTTTTTAAAGATTTATTTATTCATACAGAACTGGGGTACAGGCCTGAGATGTGGAGGGTGAGAGGATTCACCAGAGACAGAGTGGGGTACAGAACAGACAGATCAATGAAGTACACTGCTGAGGGGAGCAGCGGGCGGGTCAGGAGAGGTCTGCCACACCATGTGGCTCTCCTCCGGGGCAGGCGGGAATTGAACTCATGCGGAAGTAGCTTAAGCTTCTTAGTGCAGTGCTTTAACCCGCTGCACCACCAGGGAGGGCCTAGACTGCATTTTAACAAGATACCCAAGAGATTTATATGCATATTGAAATTTGAAAAACAATGCCTTTAAGTCAGTAAGCTGGTTACTTTTTGATTCTTAGGATTCTTAGGTGTTAAAGTAGGTATGTGTGTCTATCCAGGCAGTCTGGGTGTTCTTGGAAATACTCCATGAAAGCATTATGAAGCAAACTGATGAAGTGCCAGCATCTTGAGATTTATTGAAAATCTCTGTCATTGTCATTCCTTAGGCTGAATATTGCAATTGGGGAAATGCTGCCTTGGAGTGGTATGAGGTATAATTATTCATTATGTCTCATAACTAATTATTACTTCTAATAATTATGTTTTCTCTTCTATCCCTTTAATCCCTCTGCTACCTTACATAATGAACAATGATGGTAAATAATATTGCAAATTAGGTTTTTTTTGGATTGAAAATGTCTGTGACTAGCAGCTTTCATTCCAGAACAGCAGAGCTGAGTACTTGTGACAAAGATTTGTGTGGCTAGAAAAAATATTGACTATCTGTACAGAACATATTTGCTGACAATTGATCCAAGCAAAACCCGACATTGGAAGTTGAGTGTTAAAAGGTTTGCTTGTGCTAGTTATTCTCTATCTGTCTCACTAGATCATCTCTTAGCCCTTCTCTGCTCAGTGTCACTGAAAGCTGACTGTGGCTGACTGCACTGCCTAAGGAAACTTGCCCTCTGGCTTCTAGTTGGATTTGAACAATCAAAAGCAAAAGGAGTGTGTCTTGGGGCCTGAAGGGCAGTCTTATCTGTCATGCCTAGCAGAGGGTCATGGGTCGCTTAATGCTCTCCCTATCTTACTTTGCAAGCCTAGTACGGTTCCCAACAGCTTTATTATCACCTTTTGTTTCCCTGAGCCTTTCCTACAACTCTGAAAATATTGTTCCATTTGCCTCAACTAAATTTTTAACACACTGTTCATATTTACGGACACATAAAGTTTCATCAACGTGTTATGCACTGACTGTGTTATCATGTTACCGCTGAAATACTAATGCATTAGTGTTAGCTTATTAAAATCTAGAGAAAATACTCTGCTTTTGACTTAACTGTATCGTGGTTACTGTATTGATTTGTCAAATTTTATATTTATATTACTGAGTTTTTGTCGAAATGAATATGAGCTTGTTTAAATTTTTAAACACTGTATAAATTTCTGTAATACTTAACTATACCTTTTTGCACTCCTTCCTAGTACTCAGCAGTCATTATAAACATAAAAATAAAATATTACTTTTTAACATACTCACATTATCTGATTTTCATACTATATTATATGAAATAGATTTTTGCCTATTGGGCTTTGCCCAGTTTGCTAAATTCATATTATTTCTAATAATGTACATAGGGACTATCATATTTTAATAAGGTAAATTTCCACATTTTTTTCTCTGTATTCTTTCTTCCTTTTATTGTTCAGAACACAGAAAAATGATGAATAAAGGTGAATAACAGAATCTTTGAGACTTTTTTTTTAAGGGAATCATCTAGTGTTTCCTCAGTAAGAACAAATTCTACTATACATATTTTTCTAGTAGAAAACTTGTATGAGGTTTAAAAATTACCCTTCAATCTATTCCTAGATTAAATTGACCCATCCCCAAATCATGAATGTGTTAAACTGAAAGAAAAATATCATCAATAAAATGTGTATGTATATGTGTCTCTGTGGTGAACACCACTTATATACAAATTCAAATGACAAATTCTCTTTAACATTTTAGGATCAGTGTGTAGTTTCACCTTGCTATATTATATTTAATATAAACATTTCTTTCAAATTATCTCTTTTTTTTTTGTATGAATATGTTAACTCACATTTCTGAGTGAGTGAATTGTCCTACTCAAACTGTCATTGAGTAGTTCTGCTATCTTTATGTTAATATGCACCAGAATACAAGTCAGCCACTTTTATGTGCTCTAATCTGCACTTAAAATGTGTTTAATCCTGGCTCTCCCTGGTGGCTCAGCGGGTTAAAGCACAGCACAAAGAAGCTAAAGCCACTTCCACATGAGTTCGATCCCCGCCTGCCCTGGAGGTGACCACATGGCGTGGCAGACCTCTCCTGACCCGCCCGCTGCTCCCCTCAGCAGCGTACTTAATAGATCTGCCTGTTCTGCTCCCCACTCTGTCTCTGGTGAATCCTCTCACCCTCCGAATCTTTGGCCTGTACCCCAGTTCTGTACGAATAAATAAATAAATCTTAAAAAAAAAATGTGTTTAACCTCATAAAGTTCATTCATGCTATTTCTCTCTATTCTGCTTTTGCTCTCTTCTCCATAACTAAAAATTTGTTTCCTTTATAATACTTCCCAACTTTGAAATTGTTTTTCTATAAAGTGTCTTCTTCATAATTGTATCAATACTTAAATTCTTTTGTAGTTTCTTGTTTTTTATGCTATTAGTTGAATATGGTTCATTAATTTTAGGCCTTTAAAGCAATTTATTTTTCTCCAATTTAAGCATTTAAATTATAAATTTATTTTGTAATCAATTTTATTGCATTACACATGATTCAATAGTATTACGACTGTTTCACTTTTTTGAGTACTATACATTTGTATTAAAATGTCTTCTTTTATTCTTGAGATAGTTAAAAATATACGTAATATTTTAAACTTATTTCCTGAACTGGTGATATATATGTTTTCCTGGTTTCCATAATATACAATCTCCCTAGAACTAACAATGCCTTGTAAAAGTTTGTAGCATGGTAGTGGAGATTCATTTATTTTCTTTAATTTACAAATGGTCCAATGTTAAGTGACTTATTAAAGTCCACACTGCTGGCAGCACTCATCAGTAGACACCTTTAGTGTGTGCATGTTGCTTACTGCTTTTTCATTTTTCCTCCACAAACTTTTTTTTGAAGAGACTGTTTTTTTTTAGCTCTCTTTGACTTCATCAATGCATTGTAAATTGATTTCATCCAGAATCAAGTTATTTTGAAATGAGTATATTATTTAATATACATAGTCTGCCTAATTGTCACTACAACCTTTTATACCTAATTTATTGTTAAAAGAGAACAAAAAAAGGAAATGATATTCCAAGTGAATCTTAGTGTTGCTTTATCATGATAAATTAAATTGCTTATTTGTTATTGTTTTCAGTAAAGAAATACAAGTTTCTCCAAACAGTAGAATGAAACTTTTAACCAAAATGCAGAATTTCTGATTAAAAAATTTCTATATTGAGGAAAATGTTAATATATAAAGTGATGTGCATTGACATATACAGAATATTGAAAAAGAGATTGCTTAACAATCTGAACATGAAAATAAAATAGCTAAGGGAGAAGTATTTATCTGATTACTTGATCACAAATATCACAAATACCTACATTCCATAATTTAATTTGATTCTAGCAGAAACACTTGGCAGATAATTTCCTAAAACTTCATGAAACTTTCTCTTGAAAATATTTTGTTAATTCAAATTATCAAAAATTATTTTTATCAGATGTAATTCAAATTATCAAAAAAGTATATTTATTGTAGGTCAAAACTGAAATTAATGATTGTTTCACTTTCTCTTTGAAGTCTCATTCCTAACTCATGAGTTATCAGTTTGAGTAATTGAAGTTTTACTTCTCACTCTCATCCATAGACTGATATGATCTTCAATATAAAGTATCAGGCCTTATTTCTTCCTTCAACAAAATTTTTTAAATAAATTGGAAATCAGTCCTAACTCAGTTACTTACACATATGAACTTCAATACACCACTCATATACGCAACCTTAACTCCATAGTTACTAATTTAATGAGAAAAGTTATATTAGCTTCCTTGACTCCAGTTTCTTTTGCCAAAAGTTCTATCCTTCCTTGCCTCTATAATTTCATATTAGTCCCCCAATATAAAGTGTCCCTACTTAGTAAGACTGAGCTTTCCAGCTACTTTCATATTTCATTATTTCTCTACTTGACATCAGTCTTTCATCAATTATCCTTTATAACTTCACTTTATTTTTTTTCCTTCCTTTTAATTGCTTTTTCCTGGATCTACACACATATTCATCAATCCTAGGAAGACAGGGAAAGAAATGTTTCCCCCTGTGATAAGCTAATTTTAAATATACTTATATAAGAAATAAAATAATGTAAAGTAGGAAGTATAACTTTCAAAATATTCTCACTACAAACATTAAGGAAATCATATTAAGAGTTAGAAATAGTATCTGTTAATATGCTAAGTAGAAAAAGTCATCTTATTGACTTACTATGAGACATAAATCAAAAGAAAATGCAGCTTTAAAGGTATAGTTTTTAATTAATATTTAATTACAAATTATGGAAATCTACACATACATATATGTATGTGTGTGTGTTTACATGTATGTATGCATGTATATATGTACTGGCCAGGCAGATGTTTAATCAATTTCTCTCAGCATTGTAGAATGTATTCTTGTACCATTCACCTTCCTATAAAATCTCTTTACTAGAGTTGTGTCAGAGTATACTATTAAGTACATTATAAAAGATTAGAATGTAATTTCTTTTGGCAGCCCATTTATGTTTACTACTGACTTCAAAGGACATTCAGGATGTAAAAGAGTTATTTTCTCAGGGGTACAAGTGAAAAATAATCCTGTCAGCAATTCTCATAGACAGGTGATGCAGAGGCGGTTTTAGCAAAGACATAGTCTCCTTTTAACCAGAAATGATTTGTGTGTTTTCTTGAGGCAATGTCTATTTGCAGCAGTGTTAACATTGACTTCACTGGCTAAAAAATGACAGCAGAAGACAAACGGTCTTCAGGTGTAAAAATCAGCAAGTGATAACCTTGGCCTTTGGGAAAATGTCAGGATGACCATGAGTGACTACAGCTCACAAAAGCAGCACAAGCTGAAACATTTGCTTAGATAAAGGTCACACCCCTACAATAGTCCCTGCGGTATTCTAACAGTGGCAATATCATCAAAACTAATATCCAGGTGAGGCGAGGAGAGTTTTTTGTTTGGTTCATAGAGAATAGACCTATACATTTTACCTATCTGTGTGTAAAATGACTCATCTCAAGTCACCAACCTTCACTGAGACAGTATGTTGCAAAAACTGGAAATGACTGAAGGGAGGGCAGTATTTATTTTAGAACACCATGTTCATATGTGATATGCTCAAATGGGAGGTGATAGTCAACAAGGATGAAGAAGATAAGGTTCAAATAGTCATCACTCAGTAGTTCAACCATTAATTCTAGTGAGCCTGCAAGTTGCCATTTTCTTTAAAATGAGTAGCTTTTCTCTGTTATACTGATCTCTATTGTTGGTGTTTAAGGTATGACTATGCACTAAAGTAAGTGAATCACTAAAGATTAACAACTATTATCAGCATTTATTTGGTAGCAAGCAACAAAATTAGTAAACTATAGACCAAAAAAAATAAAGACATTTAAACAGTCAAGAATTAAAGATAAGTTACTCACTGTATTACCATTGCCTGTGTTAATCCTAGATCAATTAAAATCTTCATTATTTCTATCACATGTCTATCATATCTGATGAATTATTCTTTGTATACATTAGCTCTGAGAATCATAGTTGATGTTCTAACTATCCACGAAGTCCTCAAAAGGTCACAATTTCTTCTGAATCACCTATTAACATTTCATGTAATGCAATTAAAATGTAAAGTGGCTAATGGTTATAATAAAGAACAAAAGACTCAATAATAGAGCAACATTACTGACACCATTTGAATTCTAAAGATAATGTCCCAGTGAACCAATTTAATTTATGAGGAAATTTTGCTTTCCATATTATTATATGAGGTCACATTGGGGCCAATAAGTAACACATTTTCTGCTTATAAGTTGGGTTGTGACATGTTTTCTAAAACAATTAAAAGTCCTGCATATTAATGTCATTGTTATTTGAACTAGTTTGTACATCTAGAGCTCTAAAAGCCTTTTAACAAAACCTCTTGGGGGGGAAAAAAAAAAACTAACAAGATATAAAGAAAACTGAGGAGGTATGTTTGGTTTACCATAGTAAGAGTCTTATGCATTTATAAGATCAGTGACAAGTTTGGCTTAAATTCAAGATGTTAATCATTCACAAATATTTATCGAAATGTTAATGAATAAAGTAAAATTACAAAGGTGGACAGTTTCCGCATTAAGGTCTAGTAGGGGAGAAAAATATGTAAATAAATAATAAATGTGAAGTGTGGAAATATCCCACAAAAGGAGGACAAACATTCAATGAAATTTTACAGCGATTTGATTGCTGAGATGAATTGGGAAATAAATGTTCAGAAAGGTTAAACTTTGAACTATGTCTGGAAGAATAAGAATTTGTCAGATAAAAGGAATGATCATTTCTGCCAGCGGAAATAGCACTGTGCAAAATTGCAAATGTATGAAGTTCTGTGCAACTCAGAAAAAAGATTTTTTTTTTAAGAAGAAAAGTTTATAATCAAAGTCAGGAAGTGAATGAAACCAGGAAATGATCATTTTTACAGTTAAAATTGAGAAGTATTTTTTCTAAGATGCCACAATTTAAAAATATTATTTATTATTTTAATGAAGATGCCAAATAACTAATTTATACCAAATACCTACATATGAGAGAGATGTATATGAGTAATATTCTGCCTAACTCTCTAATCTTTTATTTAACATACTTTTTATATAATAGCAGACAAGTTTAGTTAGAGATAACTGTATTATGTGTGACATACTTTAACACTTTTATTGTTTCATTTTTAAAATGTTAGCAACATCCTTCCAAGTTGGCTTTATGTCCACTGAGTGGGTCAAAGCCCTCAATGTGAAGGACTGAGTTCTAAAGTTCTTAGACTATTCAATTCTTCATGTTTATTGCCAATGTCTTACAGAATCAAGTGATAACAAAATCAGAAGTTTTGTTATCCAATTCCAGTAATAATCTGATGGAGCTATTGAATTCAATGGATAGAGCAGCAAAGTGCCTAGCTGTTAAAAATAAGCCTCAGTTGCTGACTTCATAGGTCATATTCATACTACCATATTCATACCATATTCATATCATATTTATACCATCTGCAAATGGATATAAAATGGTCATCATATTTGCACTTCACTGTTTTAAATAATATATATTGCTATTAACCTTGATTATGGAGCAAAGTTGATGGAAAGAGTGTATTAGTGATAAATATGTTTCTGGTATTGTTACAATAATTCTGCGCCATACATGATTTAAAATGAAGTCAAGTGCTTTTATAATTTTGTCATTCTAATGAAATTTATTCATAGCTGCAGAAAAAATACTGAAGTCAAATACAGAGAGTATTTTCAAAAATCAGCTTATTCCTTAAAACTTAAGTCTTTTGCTATAAGTGGAATAGTAGTGATAAAAGTCTGGAGGAATTAAATTGCAATTGCATCTAGAATGTGACAAATACATTTTCCCAGAGAGAGTTCATCACATTAATAATAGCAACTCAAGGTAGTTCAAGTGTTTATATATAAGGTGCTATATATATAAGGTTATAATATAAAGTGATCCAACTTCTAAGAATATTGTGGTAACAAAATATGTAGCATTATATAAGTATGTGCTTTGGATAAACTCATTATATTTATAATTATATATTTAAAATTAGTATTTTCCTGCTAAGCAAAGAATAAGAGAACTGAAATGTATTTATCTATTGCAACATTGAATTCTATAGAAAATATATTTTAAAAAGAATGATAAACAAACTGGGTAATCATAAGGTAGTATTAGGTAGTTACTTAAAAAAAAACTACATACATTCATGAACTGATAAAGCTTTAGGAAACTGTTAATGGAAAACTTGAAGACATTAAAGCTTCATATTGTGCTACTAGTGTTAAATATAACTAAATGTAAATTTTTATAAAAATAAATGCTATTTTAGTATATCAGGGTTATTTAAACAAAATTGATTTTGTGTGTGTGTATCTGTAGAAGGATTGATGTATTTCTGGGAGAACAGATTTGTTCTCTATATGGGTAGAAGGACATTTTTATAATCTTAACTTTTTGTCTTAAACTTTAACTGAACTTTTTTAGGAAACTTATAGATTCACATGCAGTTGTAAGAAATAATATAGAAAGATCTCCTTTTCACTTTGCCAATTTTCCCCATTGTTAAAATATTACAAGTTATAGTGCAGAATTACAATCAAGAAATTGACATTGATACAATAAATTGATCTTATTTAAACTTCCCAGTTTTATGTGTAGGTGAATTGTATGTGTTTTTAGTTCTACTCAAATTTTAAATTAACCTCCAAGTCAAAATAGTCAAGGACAAATAACAAAGATTCCACATGTTCTTTTACAATGACACTATTTCCTTTCCAGGTCTTCAATCTTAGCTCCTAAAAATCATGGCTCATTTAATTTTCAAATTTTGTTATTTGATAATTTAATTTAAAAAGAAATCATATCACATATACTTCTGAATATCACCATTTGAACTCAATGTAGTTCCCAGAGATGTCTTGAATTGTATATACATGTACATATATACATATATATATATATATATATATATATATATATATATTCACTGAATAGAATTCATGGTGTATATGTACAAACTTATTAACTTTTAAGTTTTTAAGGATATCTTGTCTTGTTACCGTTTTTGGTTGTTAAAAAACTGTTGAGGGCCCTCCCTGGTGGCAGAGTAAGTTAAAGTACAGCACTAAGAAGCTAAAGTCATTTCAGCATGAATTCGATCCCTGCCCCAGAGGCGATCCATGTGGCGCGGCAGACCTTTATTAACACTCCCCCCAACCACTGCTCCCCTCAGCAGTGTACTTCCTCAATCTGCCTGTTCTGTTCCCCACTCTGTCTTTGTCTAGGTGAATCCTCTCACCCCCCCCTGCCCAGCTAGCATGAACCCTGGTTCTGTATGCATAAATAAATAAAACTTAAAAAAAAAATACTGTTGAAATGAACATTCACATTCAGGTTTTTTTTTGTGTGTGAAAGGTCATCAAAAACAGGGAAAGCTTGAGAAAATATCACAGCCATTAGATTCTAAGAAGATATGAATACTAAATGTAATGCACTATATTGGATCCTTGATCTGAAAAAAAAAAGTTCTAAAATGCTAAGAAATATTAGTAAACTATGATAATAGCTAATAATAATGTAGTAATAGAAGCTTGAAAATTTTAACAAATATACTAATGTGAGATCTCCATTACTGAGGAATGTCAATAAATGGAAACTCTATGCCCGTATATGGAAACCATTTTTCTCTAAATCTAAAGCTGTCCTGAAAAAACACAAAGTTTATTTTAAAGTGCATAAGAATCTATTTAAAAGGTGAAGATCAATTTAACAATAGACAATTAAGACTGTGTAATCCAATATTGGATGCTGTTTGTTGCTATCCAAAATGATATATACTTGGTCTTATTTTCCAAAATTTTCAGTCTTTCATGACATACAATATATGCATAAGAAAATAAAATAAGGCAAAATGTAAATGTAAACAAGTCCTAGCTGGTAAAGTACAGCATACTGACATAATTTGAAAATAATAGATTTATGCTATAAATTTATTTTGATTTACTTGTTGCCTTTGGTAAGCATACTTGATAGTTATTATTTGGTTCAAAAAATATTTAACACTGTGGACTACCCCTTTTCTCTTGTGTGTGGAAATCGCTGTGCTAGTATAATTTCTAAATTGTAACAAAAAGAAAGAAGCCAAACAACAGATTCCCAACTTCTAATAGCTGTTGGTATGATTAAATTACAGGAAATCCATATCCCCAAATTTCAGGAGAGAGTTGTTTTCTATGAGAGAAGAGATGCTAAAACAGGCTTCAACAGGGCAAGAGGCAGCTTGAAATACCAGTAAAAGGAATTCCTAGGATGATAAACAAATTAGTATACTAATGAAAATACAGTTATAGTAAAATTCCAAATAAACAAACAAAATAAGTCTGACTCTAATGAGGTGAATGCTTGCTGGGCTCAATAACTTGGAGAAACTATTCTTCTTAGAACAAGAAATACTGTTCCTATCAAAGACTAAACCTTAACAGGTATAACAGAGAAAATTCCTTAACCCTACTCCTACCAACAGATTACTACCAGTAAGAAAAAAAAAAAAGGTAATACTGTCATGAGCAAATCAAATGCACAGGTGTAGGCTCAATGGAAGTTACCAGTTTTTTCCACTCTTCGACTATTAACATCAATGACTGACACACGTGCCTGGTGGGAGCACCTGGAGTGTGGCATGGGGGGGTGCAGGAGTAGACACACCTCAGCCTAGAGACTAAGCATCCAAGGGTGGCAGCAGCAGACGGGAGGTGATAGAAGACCTGAGGCTGAGTGCAGCAGGGTAGTGGAGAGAGTTAGGGAAGGCTAAGAGAAGAAAGAGCTTACAGGGATTCACAGGGCGGCTCCCAGTTGCTGTCTCCCTGCTGTCTTGTTTCCCTTAACCTGTGGGGATGATGCCAAGAGCCTGCTCCAGATTTCTCTTTCAAGCTACCTGAACTGATAACCTACCCAGCCTGGGATAAAGTTTGTTGGTGTAAAGAGAGTTCTAAAAGTGAAAGGGCACACTGCATTGGCAAGAAACACTCTGGCAAGCCATTTAGGACTCTAAACACAAGCTATTGCTGGTGAAATTTAAAGCATGTGACATTTTAAAACAACAGCAAACAGGAAGTCCCCCAGCACTAGATTAAGTCCTAATTGGATTAACACAGATCCCTCACTATGAATCTAGCTTTAGGAAAGGCACTTCAATTTATAAATTATTTCTCTCACTCTCTACATAGATAATCTGGTTTGGAACAGCAACAAAAATATGAAACATATGACAATGAAAGCTAACAAACCCCTCAGGACAAAACAATTCAAATAAACAGGTTAAGTTTTAATCAGTATTAGAAGTATCTGACAACTTTGCTTTGCTTTTTTGTTTAAATATATATACAAAATACTTTAAATGATCAAGAAGAAAAGGTAGACAACATGCAAGACAGTGTTTGATTCAAAATCTAAATACTAAATAAATGTTATGTATAACTAAATATTATGCATAAAATACATAATAGCAGTATTCAATTATATCCCAGAGCAAAAAATTACTCATGATTTCAAACACACATAAATTACTGATTGACAGAATTATAAATTCATAAGTATATGAGATAAATAGAAAATTGTCACTAGAAGACTAATAAAATCTGTAAATATTAACTATAAATGTTCAAGGAGAAAATGGGAAATTTTGTGGTTTCAAAATAATTCCCACAATAATGAAAAAACACACACACGAAAGAAATGATTGCACCTTTATAGCGAAGGAACTTTGCAGACACTGCCTTAATAGTCATCAGCATTGGCACCACTTGTAATAAAACATACTGACATAATGTGTCACTGATATAATACATGAGGAAGGGGACATCACCTCTCAATTATTCTTTCCCCAAATGTACAACCTCAATCTAATCATGAAGAAATATTAGATGAACCGTAATAAGGGCAGAACAAAATGGATTTACCAGTACTCTGCTAAGTGTCAAAGCAATAAAACACAAAGGAACTATCAAGACTCAATGCAATCGCTATCAAATTTCAATGACATTCTTAAAAGAAATAGAACAAACGTTACTAAATTTTATGTGGAATCACAAAAGACCCTGAGTAATTAAAGCAATACTGACTAAAAAGCAAGAATAGAGATAGTACAAACCCAGGCTTCAACCTACTATAAAAAGCTATTACAGTCAAAACAGAATAGTATTCAGCTGTGTGTCTTATACCAAGGTGGAAATAATAACTTCCAAGATGGTTGTATGTCAGTCTGAAAATGAAATTCCTCCCAAAACTCCATTTGTGAATTAGGATGAAATGTAAAAGACTTCTACTTCAGCAATATCTATCCCACTTTACCTGCTTCTCTGTCTCTTGGATAGTAACATATACATATATTTGACTGACAGTGACTATTTTCCATAGTGAAAAATCGTAAGAAATTTGAAATGTGAGAACATTTCAGAAGGTAATTTTCTGTTTTACCTACATATCTATCCTCAAATCTGTGAAAGCCCTTGAGTCCGAGTTTTATTACATTACAAGGGTACTGTTCTACTCTAAACACGTGTGTGCACCTGCATATATATACACATACACACACGAACAGACATGGGCATCCTTCTCTTTAAATCTTCTATAAGATATCTTCACTTCTTTTTTTTTTAATTTTTTAAAAGATTTATTTTTTTATCTATAGAGAACTGGGGTACAAATCAGAGGTGCAGAGGTGGTGAGAGGATTCACCAGAGACAGAGTGGGGAGCATAGTAGGCAGATCTACAAAGTACACTGCTGAGGGAGCAGTGGGTGAGACAGGAGAGGTCTGTTGTGCCTTGTGGGTCACCTCCAGGGCAGGGGATCGAACTCACACTGAAGAGCCTGTGGCCAGTTTGTGGTGCTGCATTCTAACCCATTGTGCCATGAGGGAGGGCCCAAGACATTTTCACTTCTAAGTAAGAGAATTTTGTTGTCCAAGGTCACATAAAGAGGATTCTAATAATCCCTGGCTCTTTAATAGAGAAGTAGTTTCACTATGGATTTTATTACTCAAGATATTGACAATTATCTATGACATATAATAAGAAGTAAAATGGAAGAAATTTCTCAGAGTATATGCTAAAATGGCTATACCCATGTTTGATTTAGAAATATTTTGCAAGTGGCAGGTCCCAATTTTAAGTAGTTTTTAGGAAAAGAGAAATTTCACTACTCCATGAGATCAAAAGGGGTGAATGAATTGGGTAAAGGGGGTCTATTGTATGGTGAAGAATGGTAACTGGATTGTAAGTGTATCACTACGTAGCAGATACAGATGTTGCATAGTCATGCTATATACATAAAACTTAAGTGCAATTATAATCTAATGTTACTATAATAAAAATGTTTTTAAAAAGAGGGCAGGATTATCACTAGAAACTAGAAACTGGAACCAGTTGGACTCTCTCAACCCCTTGCGTTGTTTTGCTTCTTGGGAATTATGTTTTACAGATTCTCTGCCTTGTGGTTCTACTCAACAAATTTCTGCCTTTGAGCAAGATGGGGCATTGAGCAGGAGTGGTGAGGCAAGGCTAATCTACCCTTTGCTATCATATCTATCCCAGATGGTCACAGATTGTAATGGAGAAGATTATTTACTCTGTCACGCAAAGGAGGGTGTCCACCTGGTGAAATTTGACAGTCTATAGGAATAGTCATCTTTCCCAGTTTTTTTCAGCTTTTTCAGTGTATTTCTCTCAGTAATTTCACTAGCTTTTGAACAGAATAATGGATTTTGTTTTTAGAATTTTTTTTAGAATTTTTAATATAGAACTGAATCAATAATCTTTGTTCACTGGAAATAGAAACTGTACTTCCATTAGGCAATGGGTTTTTGCTGAAATATGCAGAATGCTATTTTAGGAGGAGTGACCAGAACATTTCAAAACTTTTTTTTTTTTTCCTACACAGTACACCAATGTCTCAGAAATTGCAATGTCATCTAAGATTCACAGTACTAAAGTAATTATCTAATTAACTGACTGTAAACATGTTGCAAACTGTAAAATTCTATTGCAACATAATTAGTAATGATTTATCAGTAAACTGGCCTAGAACTGTTCCTACAATTTGTTTGGTATATCCATCATACCAGATAGTACCAAATTGAAATCTCTTTGCACTCCAATCACACTTTCCATGAAGCAATCATTCAAAGCAGATACACAAAAATCCTTCCAGAGGCATTATTATGAAGAGAATGTAAAAATTAGGGAAGCTTGTTGACCATTTCCTAAGATATGGTAACAAACAGTGGACCCAATAATAAACTATCTTGATCAGTATAGTCTGTCATAACAAAATGCCATAATAGACTGGATGAATTAATGCAATTCTGAAGTCTGGAAGTCCAAGTTCAAGGCAACACATGTTTAAGTTTCTTGGTAGGGCAATCTGGCTTCTCTCTGTGTTTCTGTATGGTGGAGTGAGAGAACAACTGTCTTATCTCTTTTAATGAGGTCAACTTCCTGCCATAAGCATCCCACCCAAATAACGTAACTCAATATAGTTACCTCCCAAAGATGTGATCTGCAAGTAAGATCATACAGCATGTTAGGGCTTCAGCACATGAACTTTGAATAGTGAGAGACAATTCAACCCACTAGTTTTGGCCATTAGCTTATGAAGATATCTATTTGCTTGATGCTAAGTATGAGAGGCAGAATTCTAGATACCTCTGGTTAACTGTATTCCACTACAGTGTCTTTCACAATGTTTAGCACACAGAAGTCACTTGGAAATACTGCATTTGTAGATGAATAGGTGAATGAACCCCCAAAGCCCAACATATTGAAAGCAATATGGTATATTAACTATCAACTCATATTTTGCCACTAGACTACCAGGAATTGAACCTGTCTTTAGTATTAATTCCAAAATTAATAATTATTGAACTTGTTTTTTGCTTCAACTTCCCCATCAATAAAATTAGAATAATAAAACGGGTCTGCTCCCTGATGCACAAAGAAAGCTAAAGTTAGTGACACCATATTTTAGAAGTCAGAAAGGATCTTTGTTGTGAAAAAAAAAAAAAAAAAACAGCATGGAGATAGGAATATGGCTCAAATCTGCTTGTCTACTTGTTATGGGATTCAGAGTTTTAAAATCCAGTCAAGAGAGTTTAAAGAGAGAAGGAGATAAAGAAGTTGATTGGAACCAACCATTAAGGTTGTTTATGCATTTTAATGGGTCACCTGTTTATCTTCAGGGATATTTGATGTGATCTGCAGGGAATTAGGAGGGTCCAGGCTTCAGAGGGTCACTCTCTGTCAGTGTTTCTTATAGTTTTTGTTATGCTGTGATTGACATCATTCAACAACATGTTAATTCCTGTTTTCCACGGCCAAACTCTGCTGTCTCTGTAAAATAAGAAAAAGGCATTTCTGGAAAAACAAACAGGAGGTATGGGGGTAAGGGGTAATATGGGAACTGGAGAAGGGATATAACAAACAAGCCCTTTAAAAAATGTAAGCTTTGATGTTTAGGATTAATGATTAGAATAAAATATTCTTATATTTTATTCCTTATTTAAAGGCACTTTAATAAAAATAATTCTGTTGCTAAATTGGAATTTTCCTTGGTTACATTTATTTATTGTTTATCTCTAGCAAAGAAACTTAATAAATATCAAATATCTAGTGAAGTTCTTGAACTTCAGTTTTCTCATTATTCACTGAGGTTATATAACTAACAAAGTGTGATGAATAAAATAACTTATATAAAAAGTCCCTATTAATTTGCACATGTTGTTTTTATAGTAATTTCACTTGTGGCTGACTTACTGATAGTGATTTTCTAAGCACCAAAATTTGAATTCATTTTGGGAAGTTAGTCTAACTAGTGGGATATTGTTAAAATTGTGACCCACTTCTATGTTCATTTATATTTGTTAAATACACATCATGGATTATAGACATTAATTATGGATTATAGACATTAATTAGCTGTAGCTATTTTTTATCACCACACCATTACCTTTATTTTCAGAACTCTAAGTTAAGTAAATAACACACAGTCATTTAGTTGTTACTGTTTTATGCCACGAGCCATTATGACTAGTAAGTCTAGTTGAAGATTTAGAAGTCAAAGACAGCTTTATCTTGGCACAGAATTAAAAAAAAAAAGGAAGAAGGAGGAAAGTACTGGTGTTCTTAGATGACAGAACATTTTGTATTGGCAAAATATCTCCTTGAAATGATTAAATTCTTTTTCCCCTTTATTGGCTCTATTTATTTCCCTTTGATTCCTCTCCTTGTTTTGTACCCCACTTGGTACTAGTTCTATAGAGAGAGCCCACAGGGGGAAGTAAATGTTTATCAAGTGTGTAATGAACATTTCTGTAATAGCTGACTCTGGTCATTCTCACATATTATAGTGTAACTAGTAGGTGCTTTTGTATTAGAGACTACTTTTGTCAGCAGATGAGTACAATAAAGACATTAATAGCCTGTAAATTACCATAAAAATGTTCAAACTGTTCTTGTTGATAAATAATTTTCTTTTTTGTTTACAACACTCAAGAGTCAGTTTCTGTCTATGCAACAAGATATTTTAGTTCCTTTTAATGTTTTTTATTGGTTTGGTGTGAATGTTTAAACATAAAGTATAGAATGCTTGAGCTTTTTAAAAATACCCTAATTTAACAAACACAGAAGTGTACTAATATAAAAGGAGTAGGGACAGACTGCAGAAGAAAAAAATTATTTGTGCTAGTTTATTCTATTAGTTATATCATGATCAACGGACACCATGGGATGGCTGTAGATGGAAATAAGTTCAAATAAGATTTCTTCAGCCCCTATGTACATTATATATTATTATTTTATACATTGCTTTGATTAATCTTTTATATTTGATTACTTGGTTGCTATCTGACAACACTGTCTGGGGAGTCATAATTTTTCAATATATGAGAAAATTACATCCAGAACTGAAAGAGATTCATAAAATTGGTGTCCATTTTTCAAATAACCAACACATTAAATTTGCGTGTGGACATTTAAAAGCATGATTTTTGTTAAAATGACAACTTACCCATATAATAGCATATAGCATTATTATTAAAATAATTATTGGTGTTGTCTTTTTCATTTATTGCAGACACAAAACCAGTACACAGAGTATAAATTTAAATGAGATTAAATGGAGAGTCTTAATTTCACTATGCAAATATTAAAAACTGGAGGGAAATTTAGACATGAGAATTAAAATCATAAAAACACTGACAAAAAATTCTATGACACTGGCTTCAGGGGTGTTTTTAAGAAGTGAATTCAATGGTAATAAAAAATAAAAGTAAAGATAAACAAATAGAACTGCCTCAAACTAAAACTTCTGCACTGTGAAGAAAACTATCATTAAAATTAAAAGACAATACTGGCCCTCACAGCGGGTTAAAGCACAGCACTGAGAAGCTAAAGCCACTTCCATATGAGTTCCATTCCTGCCTGCCCGGGAGGTGACCACATGGTGTAGCAGACCTCTCCTGACCGCCCGCTGCTCCCCTCAGCAGTGTACTTGTCAATCTGCCTGTTCTGCTCCCCACTCTGTCTCTGGTGAAGCCTCTCACAGCCCCTGAGCCTCTGGCCTGTACCCCAATTCTGAATGCATAAATAAATAAATCTTTAAAAAAAAAATTAAAAGACAATACTGACTTAGAGGTAATGCATCAAACTGGAGATTCAACAATGAGCTAATATCCAAGAACTGCAAAGCATATTTAACCCATTGGGGGGAAAAAATGGCAGAAAAGCTATATGAAACCTCTCGAAAAAGGCATAGAGGAGCAAGAGACATGAAAAATGTCCATAATCATGGAAATGCAAATCAAAGCCATATCACTTCACACTATGGGAACTATCCCATCAAATTTAAGAAACACTAAGTCTTGGTGGGGATGTGTAGACAAAGGAACCCACAGTGCTATTGGTGAGTATAAAGTGTTCTAACTTCTATGAATGACATTTTGGGGTTTTTACAAACTACACAAAATAGATAACGCTGTATGATTTAGCACTTCCACACCTGTAAGGAATTAGGATATTAGGAAACAAACTAATTTATCTCTTAAGAGTTAATGTTATTAACTTAAAGGCCATTGTCTTTGGCTCAAATGAGGATACAAATCAGTATTTGTTTTTCAGTAATCAAATCAGTAACTGAGCCCACCTGGTCACTGCTTGCTAATCTGTCTTTCCTGTTCTTATTAATCCCACCCACTCCTGGGTTGCTAGTCGGCTCTTCATTTCTTGTTACTGAGAACAATTCCTTGTTTCCTAAACCTCATTTATCATTCTTGTTATGGAATGACAAGAATTCTACCTGCTCCTTCTTTGCTCCCTACCAGAATATTTATTATCCTCTTTTACAGTATTTATTTGTAACATTATCATACAAACTTTATTGTTTAAAGACTTATTGTAATTTAGCTAGACACTAATGATGGTACAGTAAGACAATTTTGCAGATTCACCATGTTCTTTCATCAGCCTTTATATCTTTTCAAGTATGAATATTTTGCTTCTAGAATTTAAATAAAGGAAAATGAATTTATTAAAATGATATTTAAATCAAAATAACTAAATATTGAGGAAATACTGTTGATTACACAAAAATCTTATAGAAAACGAGTCAAGAATTTTATAACTTCAATTAAAGACAAGTTATAATTAGTTTTTCATATAACAAATATAAATCCACCTTAATCTTTCCTAAATATCAATGGAATGATGATAAAATACAATACTTTATTGCACCAAAAAGCAAATTTTGTACTTGAGATCTAACATATTTATAAAATGTTTGTTACCCAAGTAGACTAAATACAACCAATTCTTAGTTTACTTAACTAAGAACTTTCACACCTAATTAACTTTTTTAAGGGAAATATCATTGTTCTATCATTTTAATGGAAATTTATATAAAACATAAGGTTGCATATATTTTAATCAAAAAGAATATGACAAAATCAGTTACAACTATATATAGGCTGGTGCTCACACTCTCTCCCTTGCTCTCTCTCTCTCTGTCTCATTCAAACTTAGGGCCATTTTCGATTTATTATAAGCACTTTGAATTTACAAGTGCAAATAAAGCAGTATTTTTAAATGGTGCTGATAAAGTGAGAATTAAATAAAAACTGCAAGCAGAATATCTGATTGTGAGCTAAAAGTGGAATATTTATTAAGGAGAAATGAGTAATAGAGTCATTCGACTTAAGATACATTGCTCAGTTACACATTCTGTCTTCAGAAAGATTTGTTTCAAGGTGTTTCTCTCTGATAACTAAAATATAATTTTTAAAAAAATATTTATTTATTTATGCAGTTCAAACTGGGGTACAGGCCAGACATGCAGGGGGTGAGAGGATTCACCAAAGACAGAGTGGAGAGCAGAACAGGCAGATCTACAAAGTACACTGCTAAGGGGAGCAGCAGGCAGATCAGGAGAGGTCTGATGCATCATGTGGGTCAGCTCCCAGGCCAGGGATCAAACTCACACTGAAGCGGTTACACTAGCTTGCAGTGCTGTGCCCTTACCCGATGCACAACCAGGAGGGCCATAATTGCTTATATGGTGACAGTTATTCTGAAGATTAGATTTTATCTACATCACGTTGCTAAATATTATTTGCTTACATCTCACTAACTGAAGAAAATGCATTTGATTTATAATTAGGGTTTTCCTGGAAATGGAAAACCAAATGGAACCAACATAGTAGGTCTATAACATAATATATGATATATATTTTTATTCACATAATTATATTCACCTTGGCAAGTCCAAAGTTTTCGCTTTATAGATGCATTCTAGTCTATAATACTTTAGTTACTCTGTCATTTCTGTACTACCTGGCACTTCTCATTTAACCTTGAATAGAAATGGTAAAAGCAGTCACCATGTCTTATTGAAAAAGTGTTCAATAAATTATCAGTTAGCATGTTATCTTTGGCTTATTGAAGATACTTTTCTCATGTTGCGAATATATGCTCCAATTCTTTGTTTTTAATTTTTAGATATTTATTAAGTTTAATTTTATTTGGGGGGTTACATTTTTACTCCCCCATCTGTACATATGTTCCATTAGACGTCCACCAAATCACCCCTGCCAATATTCCATTCACCTCATTCCAACATCCTTTCTTCCCTTCTGTTTTCCCTCTGCTCACCAATAAATGCTCTCACTAAATCCAAGTTTTGTTCCTGATATATTTCGCCTATGTATTTGTTTGTTTGTTTGTTTTGACTGTTGTTGTTATTTCTATTCCACAGATGAATGAAACCATTCAAAATGTAAGTTCACCACCTCATTAAAATGTTTGCTGGAAAAACTGTCAGTATACTTTGGTAATATTTGAGAAATATTCCACTGCATATATTTAAGTAAATCTTCAATAAGTAGTAATGAAGACTATCCCAAGTAATCAAGGCATTTATCCATAAAATACAATGCTTTCTGCTTGGAAAAAAATATGAAGTTTGGGGATATAAAGATTTTTTTTAATAATTTTTTTTTTTTTAGATTTATTTATTTGTACATACAGAACTGGGGTACAGGCCAGAGGCTCAGGGGCGGTGAGAGGCTTCACCAGAGACAGAGTGGGGAGCAGAACAGGCAGATCTACGAAGTACACTGCTGAGGGGAGCAGCGGGCGGATTAAGAGAGGTCTGCCACGCCATGTGGTCACCTTCAGGGCAGGTGGGAATCGAACTCATGCGGAAGTGGCTTTACCTTCTCAGTGCAGTGCTTTAACCCGCTGCGCCACCAAGGAGGGCCAAGATTTCTTTTTAAATATATTAGTGATCAGTAATACTTCACAAGTTTTTACAAAACTGGTATCTTTATTTGGTTAGAAATGCTAATCTATTATTCATAATATTCTTAAAAGGGAATCAGTCAATGGAAACATAATATTATTGGTTCACTATGGACATTTGTTTCTTCCAGTTTTTCTTTCTAAAAAAACATTTTACAGTTCAAATGCAAGTTGTATGACAATTTGACATATAAACTCAGGCCCTAAAGAAAAAAAAAATGTAAAGTCTCTTAAAAATTGTATTACATTTAGAATTTTGAGGCTTTGAATTGAAATGAAATGTCAAGAGAACAAAATTTTGTTGATAGTTTCATAATACAATGAAATTAATTTTAAATAGGCACTCTCTACCTCTGAAAATATATTATTACTTGATTAAATTTTAAGCTTCCCTGCTAGAATATATCATTTCTCTGTTGATAATAAAAGAAAACCAACCAAACCAAATAAAGAAATCAATTTAGAATACCTGTTATTAACTAAAGTAGTTAATATTAAATCTATTTATAAGTAGTACAGCATTTTCCCCTTAAAATACCCCTTATTGAAAGGAACTCACTACATACACACAGATAAGCATATCTATGCAAATTTAGATACATATACCTGAATCTATATCTTTACTTGTATCAAGAATCTCTACCAAATCAAAAATGATTTACTTTGTTCTTTGTTATTCACACACAAATATATCTTTATCATTTTTCATGAGGCTATATAGTAATGATCTCCTTTAAAGTCTATGTGCTTTAGAAATGAGTTGATTGCTCTATCTATAAGTCATATTTTATAGCTTCCAAAGACTTTAAAACCTATTATTTTAACATTCTTACTATTTTCTGATACTCTCATCCTGTTTATATGCAAACCATGTTTATTTATGTGGTAAATTCATTAAATAAAACTTTGGATGTATTTGCCATGTGTTTATCTCTTCTCCCTGAGTGAAAGTAATTTTAGAAATATATTTGTTGTTGGCAGATCTCAAATATAATTGATTTTTTTAACATATTATTTTTAATGAAGTGCTGGCTTAAACCATTGTTTTTGTTTGTACCAAATATAAAATGTTCTGATATTTTAGACTTGTGATGTATAACTCATCATACATTTGGGGGAGGGGAGAATTATCTTACATAAAATTTGATTCATGGGATCATAGAGAAAATGAATAGTTCAAGACTTGGCATAAGGCCAGTCACAACTCTTAAGTTGTTAGCAATTCTTAAAAGAACTTTGAATTTGAGAATGTTGTTAGACATACACATATCATAATTGGGAAAAGCCAACATAGGTAGAAACAAAGAGTACAGAAAGTAATTGTGTACTACTTTTTTCTTCACATCCTAGAGATGTAAGTTAAAAGCCCAATTTGAATATCTCAGTTTATGGATATGTGTACATACATAAGTTATAAATTTGATAGTGATATATATTCCTCTAACTATAAATTGCTATTTTAAATCAGCAATAATTGATACTATCAATTTCTTTTCTAATGAATAATAGCTCCAATCTAACTTTGAACTTTAATTCCAAAATCAAATATACAAGATAATAGAGTAAAACAAATTGCAACTACACCAGAGTGACTTAGCAGCTTTCAAGAATGACAGTGTACCAATTACCTTGGCACTCAGGGAACTGTCACTGGGATTGTGGTGGTATCTGTCTTTGTTAAGGCTAACAGCAATCATTAGGGTTTTTTTTGTTGTTGTTGTTCATTTACTCAAACTCCTAATTTACACAGACTCAACAACAGAGCAGTTTTATAATAAACAGAACTGCCATTTAGATATTAACATTATCAAGTATAATCTAAAGTAGTATTTTTCTCAAAGAATATTTTAGAATATCATACCCTGAATAAGGTAATTAATTTTTAATTGTTCATGTGTGTCCATACATGTACATGTACATGTGTCTGTGGGATATATTTGATGTTCAAGTCTCAGATTATGTTTCTTGTCAGTAAAATCCACTGGTTTCATGGTTTCATTATTTAATAAACATATCTGTAATTACTAATTACCTCATGCATTTACATAAACTTGTGAGTTTTAAAAGCCCATTCATATCCATAATCGTGCTTGATAATCATGTCTATTTAACCCAGTAATAAATGAAAAGTAAACACTATTATCACAATTTCCAAGGTGAGAAATTGAGGTTGTAGAGTTTAAGTAATTGTATAGTATAACATTTGGATCAGGGACCAGCAGCCAGATCTAACTACATGTACTACATGTCCACAGTACTTTTTTCTTTTCTCTATAAAAGCAGATAATCCTTCCCAGATTTAATAAACTATATTCTTGATAGTATGCCAAAAGAGGATCTAGAAGCCTTTCCTCTATTCCCGCACTGATTGTGCCATTTTAAATAAGAAGCACTAAAATAAAGTTTTTTTTTTAAATCCACAAATATTTAGGCCACATTCTGATTTTCCTATAACATAAATAGTAATTCACATTTGAACATGCTTAATATTTGCCTAAATTAATTTTATATGCTTTCACAGAGTTCTATTCAGAGTAGAAAAGATAAACTTTATAGTCTATTTTGCTCACCATAAATAATTTCTTGCATGTTGTGTTGTTCACTTTCTCTCAGATACCGTATCTATAATTAAGATTTCAAATTAAACCATGAGACCATGAGATTGAAGTGGCTCTAATATTGAAGTGAACCGTGTAAGCCATAAGTATCTCAAGCTAGGAAAATTAAAATCTAAGGAAAACTACAAAAAATGCTTTCATCTATAGTTAAGTACTTCCCTTGCTTTGTTTTTCTTCCCTATAAAAAAAACTCTCCTGAAACTCTTTGCACTTCTGTTTTAGTGTTGTCCAATTTAAATTTATTTATGCCCAAATAAATTCTTAAATAAATGATTTTAATATATCTCAGTTTAACTTTTAATAAGCTTTACCCCAATCATCATTGCATTAATATACATATATATATATATATATGAGTAACCCACCAAACAGCAACTCCACTTCTACATTTAAACAATCTTGCACATGAAGACACACACACACTCACTACAAGTTTGTTATAATAACACACAAAAAAAATCAAGTATTTGAATTATCAGTGTAAAGCAAATCTTTGAGTACATGGTTGGTATTACTAAACAGGGTAAATCAAAATTTAAAGTCTGTATTTATATGGATGCTTTTTACTTAATTGGCACAAATGAATCTAGCAATAAGGACATCTGCACTTGTAACAACTTATGCTTCAGATTCAGTTACCAGCAAATAAAATTTAAAAACTGTGAATTTTAAAGACTCTGTTTAAATAGTCCCCCATCTGGAAAAAATCCAGTGTCATAAAATAGGTTTATTTTATCTTCATTGATAGGAATGATCTTTGATTTGGCTCACACATGTACAAAATAAAATGAAAAATTAAAGCAATTATCTCATAAATCTTGGCACCAAATTGTTGCTTAAATTTAATGAACAGCTAGAATTGGATTAACTTTTGATATATTGTTACAGCATTAAGAATCATGTTACTGTGTAGTATAAATTGGCATTTTCATGTTCATTTTAAATACTTATTAAAAGTATTGCTTTCTAAGTTTTAGCGATTCTCAGATGCTAAACTCTTATCATCCCAACAGCAATCATATAAGGTGAGTATTATTTTCTTAATTTTACATATTCATAAATGGAGGTCTAGGAAAAGTAAGTATAGCTCATATAAATCTCTGCATATTTTAATAAATATATCACATAATATTTACATATATGAGATATATAACCTATATGATATGTGTGTGTGTGTGTGTGTGTGTGTATCCAGAAGGGAAAGGAGGGGAAGGAGGAGGGGAGGGGAGGAGAGGGGAAGGAGGACACTTATAGACACAAGTGGGCAGAAAGGGCAGCCCTGACAGGGAAAGGTTTGTTGAAAAGAGACCAACATGGTGGCACAGGTGGGTAGGAGATTCACTTATCACCTCAGGCAGGAAATAGAATATTTTAAAAGTTAGTTGCAAATTATTTTGGGAAATAAAATGTTCAGCGGCCCTACTAATAAAACAAAGAAATAAAACATAAAAACAAAGTGTGGATATCTAAGGAGACCTGAGTACTATTATTATTTTCTTTTCATTCTCATTTTCTTAACCCTCTACTATAAGGCTTGAAAGGCTTTATTTTATTTTATTGAGAATATCTAAAATGGTAGCGGTAAAACAAACATTTTTAGGGGAAATCATGAAAGAATCTAGAAAAAAGCAAGTGAAAGCAAAGAAAAAACATATACAATAGCTATTTAACAGTCGAATTTAAACTGGTTAAACAGAAAAGAAAATTCATCATCTAATGTTCTAATGTAGAGAAAGAGCATCTGCCAATCTTAGTCTGATACCCTAGATATGTCCATTTGGGGGGAGTATAGCTTGCTAGTCATGTCATAATTGTTTTGACGAAATTTTTTTCTATCTTGGAATCAGGCTGGGCCTAAATTGCATTATTCATCCAGCCTCTGCCATCACAATCATCTGGAATCTAAAACATTGTCTAATGCATCACATGGTATCATACACAGTATTATATAGGATCGACAGATTTTATTTTACATCAAGGGAGGTATGAAAATGAGAGATGATTACAGATTCCCCTAATTTTATCATATTTTTTACTGATTCTTCAGTAAACATCAGTATGGTTAGTAGTGGGCCTATCTAACGAAGCCTTTAGTAAGGCGTTGGCTTATGACATACCTCATAGAGTCTGGAGAATAGTGTTCAGTTATCCAAGATATGCATGGGTAAATATATAAATCTGCCCTGAATAGCAAGAGTTCATAGGTCATGGAACCAAACAATGATAAGTATCCCTTTATTATCAGTCCCAATAACCAACTTGTGGAACTTGTTCTGCTTTTGTCTGTAATTCTGAGCTCTGATTGGCAATTAATAGAGATCCTTCTTTTTCTCACTCCTGCATATTTAGGGTATATATTTCAGGGAAAAAAAAAGTCATTGCAGAAGTTGTCTATCTGTGACCATTTTCATGGAAAACTATATAAAGGAAGAAATATTCAATAGTAGCATTTAAAAAACATAATGGTCAGATGAGCAGAAGAGTTAAGCTATCTAATTAGAATGTCCAATTTTTTATGGGGATAGGGAAATGTTATCAGTAAGTTTTCAATTTACAATGAATGGATGGACTTTTTCACTGATTTTTTTTTCCCAAATCTTCTTGTGTGAGACAGAAGACATGGTTTTTCAGCCTTAGATTGTATAATCCAGTCATGTTGAATTCTCCCATTATAATTTTCTTTATCCATACATTTCAAAGAATTCTAAGCTCTTTGTCTGTTTTTTAGTTTTACTGTTGATAAAACTAATATAAAGATGTTCTGAAAATTATTCAATTTTGTTACTAGCTGTAATTCTTTTTTTTTTTTAATATTTATTTATTCATGCATGCAGAACTGCAGAAGTCCAGGGATGATGAGAGGATTCACCAGAGACAGTGTGGGAAGCAGAACAGGCAGATTGACAAAGTAACACTGCTGAGGAGAACAGCAGGCCGGTCAGGAGTGGTCTGCCACGCCGCCACGTGGAACACCTCTGGGTTTGCAGATCAAATCCAGACTGAAGCGGCTGCTGCTCACTTGCAGTGCTGAGCTTTAACCCATTGTGCCACCAAGGAAGGCTGCTTAATCTTTAAAAGTAAATAGTTTTTTTTTGTTGTTGTTGTTGTTTGTTTGTTTGTTTTTGACATATAACTAGTTAAAATTCAGAATAGGGCCCTCCCTGGTGGATCAGCGGGTTAAAGCACAGCACTAAGAAACTGAAGCCGCTTCCACATGAATTTGACCCCCGCCCTGGAGGTGACCCACATGGCGCGGCACACCTCTCCTGACTCCCCTCAGCAGTGTTCTTCGTCAGTAGGCCTGTTCTGTTCTCCAGTCTCTCTGGTAAATCATCTCACCTCTGGCCTGTACCCCAGTTCTGTATGTGTGAATAAATAAGTCTTTAAAAAAATCACTATATAGTGAGCTACCATTCTTGTCACCAAAGCACATTTCCAGAATCCCTGTGATTTCCTGGAATGATTATCGTGGTACCTATTCTGCACTTCGCTTCCTTGAATCCTGTCCACTCCCCTACAACATGTACGTCACAAATGAATGAGCATCTCAACTATGACAAGAATTATTGTCCTTATATTTACACATGAATATTCATAGAGGAAAACATTTTCTTAATTTTAAGAACTTGTGATAAAATAAAGCTAGACAAGAATACATAGAATCAACACACCATCAATGTTCTAGTACTACAATTAAGACAAAAATGGAATTTATATATATAACCAACTACATTCCAAGTCCTCTTGAGAGGTAGATTGATTCTCTGGTTAAAATTGAATTTATCACTTTTGAAGGATACATTCTAATATACTCCTCTACCACCAGTCATGCCAACACAAGTCATGCCAACACTAACTTATAACTGACCAGAGAATTTAATTTTTTCTATTGCTAAAAGAAAATTTAAAAAATCATTATTATAATATTGCTTACCATGTACATTTTTAAATTATCACTCTGCTTCTACTGCTTTTTATGTGTCTTGATATTAATATTCCTTCAAAAGGTGCATGATTTATTTTAGCTAGTTTTTTAATAAAAAGTGTTATCATGACTAGAATAAATAAAGGGTAGAGTTTGTGATTGATGAAGGAAATGTTTAGATATATGCTGTACTCATCTAAAATGGATGCATAAAGGAAAACAAGACTTACAGAAGTCTCATGACTAATAAAAGACACAATCAACATACCTCTAATTTTTCTTCTATTTTATTTCCTAAGGCATAATCTACACACAAAAAAAAACTGCAAAGAAAATTACATTTTTGAGACAAGGGTCTGATTGATAAAATTTAATACACACATACATGTGCATACAACACCTTACATGACTGCAGAAAATTTGCTTAGAGGCTCTGAAATTAGTTGTCTTTTCAGAACTCTTCTACTATGTAAGACAAATTTTACATTATTTTTTTAATATGGCTATTCAGCATTTTATATAAGGATACATTCTAATATACTCCTCTACCACCAGTCATGCCAACACATTACAGGATATAAAATTATAGGATGTATATTTCACCTTTTGAAACTCACATTGCTTTTAACATGTCTTTTGTAAATTGTGAATTGAATAACACCATAAAGTCTTCTGGCTATACAAAGTCTAGAAATTCTTGTCCTCACCATTGAAATATTTATATCAAGGGGATATTAGTCACTACATAGCATATAGCATAAAAAATAACTAAATGGAATGGATAGTGGAAATATATATACAGAGATATACATATATAATATATATATATATAACCATATATGATTAAGTAAATAGCATGTATATAGATAAAATGATAGTAAAGTTATAAAATGAGATATTAAGGGTTCCATAGTATCATAAATTTAATTCTATTGAAATTTTTTGTATTATTCTACTCTATTTTTAAACAGGAAAATGTGTAAGATAACAAAGTAATTTAGTAAGGATAAGGGACAGAGTTCTACAAGAAGACATAACACTTATTCAATCGCTATTAATGTGATTTGATTCCATATGAGTGAAATACTGAGGTTTGCTTAGCTAGATAAATATTTCTGAGAAAGTTAATCGTGGTGCAACTTTAAATGTATAATTCAGGTTTCAATAAAGAATTAACACTGTAAAAGTTTTACTTAATTGCCTCTGATAAAACACTGCAACATAAATACGGAGGATCATAAGATATAAGAAATAATTTGCCAGAAAAAAAAAAAAATTTTGCTGTTATTACTAGCCGCTGGTAATTTTAAAAAATAGCATCCAACAGTTGCTGTCTTTTTTATGAAGTCATGATGTTTTCCGAAAATACTAAAAAGCAGGTGATTTTCAATGTATGATATTTTCCCAATCATTCTATAAGGAACTATGTCTACCACTCATCAAGTGATAGTGTTTCTTGGTGATTAATAAAACAATTTTCAAAAAAAAAAAGACAAGATTATATTAATAATTTAAAATAGAAAGCAAAAGAGAAAAATGTTTATGCATCATATATTATCAAAAAGAATAGAAAGTGAGAAAACAAACCAAAACCAAAATAATAAAAGAAAGAAAAGATAGATATGTATGTAGTGAGGAAAGCTTCACATCAGCAGGCCACAGAGACGCAAAGAAAAAATGATCAAATAGTATTAGTACATAATAAGGAAACCTTAGTGCTAACCAAGCATTGATGCTAACAGCTTGATGTTAAGATATTTGCAAAGGGAATTCCAGAGTCACTGCAGAGCATGAAACAATAAGATAAGAGAACCAAACCACCACTCAACAGAAGAGATCAGTGGAGATGTATTGGGACATATTGGAAAAGTACAATAAAGAGAATTAAAATGAGTGGTTTAGCTAGCTTTGGTGACTGAACTGTAGCCAAAAACCTGTGGGAGACTGGATTAGTCATACCTCCCAAAAAATCAATTTTTCTATAGCTGACTTAGAGACATCACAGTATGTTCTAATTTTAAGGACATATAATTAAAATTCAAACTGAAGTTCAATTATCATAATTTTCAATGACTTGTTGTCCAATAAAAGTTCTATCAAACACATAAAAACTCCACATTACCTCACTATTCATCAGTGACTCTAAAATAACGTTTGTATTGTAATCTGAATTCTATATCATCTAACAATGTGATCTTTAAGTTCAGGTCCAAAAATTATTTTTTAAAAGGTGTATTTAACCCGCGGGGATTACAATCGAGATGGAAAAAGAAAATGTGCAAAATGATGTAAAAATTTAAAAAAAGTGTATTTAAAAGTTATGCTTGCTCTTGCCATTGTTCCTTCATAAAACATATGGAAAACAAACAAACAAAAAGGCTTGGGATAATTGGTTCTTAATGATGTTCCTTAATTTTGCATTCTATAATAAAGAAAGAAAGCTCAAAAATTTTAAATATGTGTGAAAATACATTGATGAAAAATTTGTTCAATATTCCAGTAGTAGTATTTTGTGTGCTGTTGAATGAATTGACATATGTAATATGTATCTGTTATTTAAATATTGCCATTTGATCTTGGTAGTAGATTTTTACATGAAATTAAAAATAAACATAAACTATGTTCTGATATTTCCTTTTACAGTCCCATTCTAAAGTTTTAATTTAATAATATTAACTATATGTGGGTTATTTTATTTAATGATATTATCATCATTAATACTCATATTTGTCTCTAGATTAAGACTAGACCATTTGCTTTAGATCTCTCTATCACACAACTGTATGTAGGCCTCCAACTTTAGATTTCAGAGTAGAACAAAAAACAGATGATAGCAAATGATCATATATAACACATTTAATTTGATAATTATTAGTTGTGCCGTTGGCTCTATTTTACAATGTTAACATAGACAATTACTAGCTTGAAATTACTGCTGAGGAAATTACTAAAAATATCTACAATGAGAATGTATGTTTACTTTTCAAACAAAGCATAATACACAGCAGAAATACAGAACTCTATTTTATGGCATCTCTTTCCTAAATTCCTGATCCAGTCTCCTCTAGTTTATACAACCTATAATGATGAACAGTAAATATTGAAAATATAATACAACTGAAAATGAAGATTTTAAATAAACATAATATGCAAAAAGATCCATTAGTTTAAGAGCTATGGTACTGGATTTAAAATGCTAGCCAAATCATAATTAGAATTGAGGATATGTTGGGCCAGTTTTTTCCAAAATGTCAAGAAGACATGTACTATTCTATAAAATCTTCCTTGTGAAAATTTATAAATGAAATTTATAATTTATGCTGTACAAAGATGTTTATTTAAGGTAAAAGCGCAATATGACTTAAAATTCAACTTTGTACAGACAAAAGAGTTATAAATCAGTGCAGAAGTAGTTAAAAGCAGTGAGTGATGCATATTTACTATTGATATTGCTATTTTTCAACTACACCCTAGAAATAGTTCCCACCTCGAGATATCAAAAATAATGTAAATCAACTTATACTACACTTTCAGCTCTCTAGAAGGTGAATCCCTCCTGTTAGTAGCAGGAGAGAGCCAAGGACTAGAATGAAACCTGCCTATTGAAAAACACAACTTTAAATAAACCTTAGTCAATTTAAGAATAAAATAAAAGATTAAATTTGGGTATATTGTGAGATAGTGGCCTAGATTTATTATTATGCATGTGGTTGTCTAATTTTCTCAATGTTATTTATTTAAGAGAATTCCTTTTCTCCAATGTATACAGTGAGCTCCTTTGTTATAGATTAATTGTCATCTAAGTGTGGGTTTATTTCTGAGCTTTTTATTCTTGTAATGAACAAAGACTTAGAAGTGAAACCTGAAACTATATAATACATACAGGGAACTAGAGGTAAAATACTCTCTGACATTAACCTGTGTTTTCTTTGTGGATCTGTCACTAACAGAAGAAAAATAGACAATATAAATGACTGGGACTACATCAAAGTTAAAAGGCTTCTGCACAGAGAAGGAAACTTTCAATACAACAAAATAACACCCTATTGAAAGTGAGAATATATTTGCATATCATACTCTAACAAGGGGCTTGATAGTCAAAATTCTAAAAGAACTAATACAACTCAGCAATAAGAAAACAATAAACAAAAACAGGCAGTTCTCCAAAAAACAAAACAAAACAAAACAGAAATGGCCATGGTAAAATAAAAACATGGTAAAATAAAAATATACACACATCTTTATCATTATAAAGATGATACTTGTTAAGTGAAAGTAACATTAATCAAATGTTTAAACAGAAAATATTTAAATGTGTTGATATGTATTATGAAATAATAATTACCAACAATCTAAAAAAGCCAGAATTTTTATTCTTTAATTCCTAGAATTTTTATTCTTTTCACATATAAATTGGATCTAAGAAATATTTACAAGTAAACGGTGAAGAGGAAGATGAAACTCCCTTACTTTTTTTTTTTTTAAAGATTTATTTATTTATTCATACAGAACTGGGGTACAGGCTAGAGATGTGAAGGGTGAGAGGATTCACCAGAGACAGAGTGGGGAGCAGAACAGGCAGATCGTCGAAGTACATACACTGCTGAGGGGTGCAGCGAGCAGGTCAGGAGAGGTCTGCCGCGCCATGTGGTCACCTCCGGGGCAGGCAGGGATGGAACTCATGCGGAAGTGGCTTAAGCTTCTTAGTGTAGAGCTTTAACCCGCTGCGCCACCAGGGAGGGCCCAAAACTCCCTTACTTTTACTCCTTAATATGTTCTGGTAAATATTTCTGACAACATAACTGGGAAGCATATATCTAGGTTTTCATGGACAATTTTGTAAAGAGCGGAGCCTCCCTGGTGGATCAAGGGATTAAAGCGCAACATTATGAAGCTATCTGCAGCCACTGCAGCATGAGTTTGATCAACAGTCATGGAGGTGATCCACATGGTACAGCAGACCTCTGCTCTCTCGCCCATGCTCACCTCAACAGCCTTTTCAGTCAATCTGCCTGCTCTTCCCCCACATTCTCTGTTGAATCCTCTCACCCACACTCCCAGAAAATCTGGCCTTTACCCCAATTCTTGTATAGATAAATAAAATAATCTTTAAAAAATTGAGTAAAGGGTATCTGGAAGCCATACATATAAATTCAAACTCAGATTAAAGTTTTTTTTTTCTTTATTTCAGGTTAAAATATGTGATTTCTATTCTTACTATCCTATTTTGATACTATGCAAAATTATAAATAATGGAATGCATTTTTTTCTGTCAGAATAAAATGTAAGAATAATATCAACATATATCAAGTTTATAGTTGTTTGTACTTTGGGGGAAAACTTCCATTGAATTTTAAATATTTGCTTTTTTTTAATCCCAAAAGCACTAATTCTTTCCTTATAAAAGCTTTTAAATGTGTAAAATATGCTTGGACTACACTGGAAAAAGAATGGATTATCGTTACTGGCAAAAACAGAAAGTCCAGATTACATAAAATGTTTGAAATGACTGAAAATGTTTCATTTGTTTTAACTTTTTGCAAAAAGTTCTTTGAGTCATTTTGCCTTTATGTAATATTCAGATTCTGGGAACAGTTTCTAACATCACCAAGGCGGTTTCACTGTATTATCTACAGGTTATGCTTCCTTCTTCATCACTTTTTATAGATATGCTTTACACATGTTAACATTTCAGAAACTGGGATGGATAATTTAATGAATGGAAGTCTACTATAGCTGTTGGCCTGGTTTGAAATAGGTTTTCTTCCAGAGACAATTTGTTTTGTTTCTATGAGTGACCTGGGGGCACTGCCATCTGAAACCATTTTATATAGAAATTTCTGCTTAAGAATTCTTCAGTTCCAGTGCTAGTGTGAATCTTGGGACGATTAGCTCTTACTTTACCTGTAGTAACCAATTCCAAATTCAAGACATGCCAGAATGTGTTTTGATCCCTTCTAATGGAGCATCTATTTCTTATTATCTTTAATCTGAATATGCCCAGGTTTGTATGTAGGTCTCTTATTGACTTGCTAAGTAGGGCATTCATCTTAATTAATAGAACAAAAGATAGTGGTATGTTTTTTATTAAAGATTTATTTATGCATATAAGAGCTGAGGTACAGGCCAGAGGTACAGAGGGTAAGAGGATTCACCAGAGACAGAGTAGGGAGAGAACAGGCAGACTGACAGAAATACACTGCTGAGGGGAGCAGTGGGTGAGACAAGAGAGGCCTGCTGTGCCATGTGGGTCAGCTCCCTGGCCTGGTTTCAAACTCTGCTATAGTGGCTGTGGATAGCTTCACAGTGCTGTGCTTTAACCTCTTTGCACTACCAGGGAGGTCCGATAGTGGCATACTTTTTAATTGATTTTTAATTGTGATTTACCATTTCTTTTCTTTTTAATTCATTTACTTATTCATACAGAGCTGAGGTACAAGCCAGAGTTTCAGGGGTGGTAAGAGGGTTCACCAGAAACAGTAGGGAGCAGAACAGGCAGATCCACAAAGTACACTGCTGAGGGGAGCAGCGGGTGAGTCAGCAGAGATCTGCTCTGCCATGTGGGTCACCTCCATGCAGGAAATTGAACTAGAACTACAGCGGCTGCGGCCAGCTTGCAGTGCTGCATCCTAGCCCATTATGCCCCCAAGGAGGGCCCCTATTGGTAAGACTTTTATGCGTAAATAAAGGAAAGAAAAATAGAGATTATATCTACCTAGTGACACAGGGATTTTGTAATGATGACCTAACTGTAGAGTGTACTATAATCACTTTAACATGAGGGCTAGAGAATACGGAGGGCCATTGATAGGACATGGCTATAATGCAGTTGAAAATTAATTTGTTTATATTGTGCACAGTTGAATTATTTATAAGACCAAAGTTATAAGAGCAATTGGACAGTCAGTTAAAATTTAAAAACTAAACTGAGTTTATATTGGTGAACCATGGAGAATTATTAAGGGCTTAGTATAAACAATGTTTGGCAAAAATTTTTTAATATTATATTGCATAATTTATAGTTATAAGCAAGTTCAACTCAAGGATTAGGAGAAGAGTAACGAAAAGTAGGAAGGAACCAAAAAAAAATCAAATGCCGAAGAGAGGAGATACGATTGATATGTAGAACAATATTTCCCACCTCAGTGCAGCCATCACTGCAAGGATGAAATAAAGCTTAGGGAATATTTCCTGAAGTACATTGCCTCTGTCCTCTACTCATATCTCTGCCTTTAAAATATCCCATCCCTCAGGACTACTATGACCATGTATTCTCACATTATTCTGGCCTTTTGTTTAACAAATGCTACTCTTTCGTTTTGTAATAACTAGCTCCTCTGACGACTCTTTCATTTGTGAGACAATTATATTCTTCCTTTTTTATGATTCTAAAGTTAGCTTTTTTAATCTTCCCTAGTAGCTGTTTTTTCTATGGCCTGTGTAGTTGGCTACTCATTGAATAATTCCATGATTATTACTTAGAGCTTTTCCTTCTATCCATTCACCCTTTAGGTCATGTCAAACTTCATCATATTAACTAAATGTAGATAGATGGATAGGTAGATAGATAGATAGATAAGATAAGATAGATAGGTATCAACTAAATCTGTATTTCCAATCAAGAATATTCTCATGAATTCCATATTTACAAAATTTTGACCACCTTCTGGGGCATTTCCACTTAAACATCAGTTATGGATTCTCTTTTTTTCAAGTAATCTTTCAATTAATAAACTCTAAATGATTTATGTTAGTTTAATACAAACATCATTTCTCAGAGGAATGTTTTGCACCACCCTATAAACTGTATAAACAACCTTGACTCACAATATCTGCATCATAATATTTTTTACATTGCTTTTATTTTACTTGACCATAACTTCTAAGTTACAACCATATCTTATTGTTTGAACTTACAATTTATCTTTCATAGACACATCAGGCCACCATACAATTTTTTGTTAAATAGATATATTTTCTTGCTTATTCTTCAATATCGAACCACTGAGATTTAGCAACATAAGGTTGTGAATTTTTTCACTGGATAGTCTATATCAGAGATCATTAAACAGCAGCCAAGAAGCAAATTAAACCCATGGACTATATTTCAATGGTCCATAACCTAAGAATTATTTTCATTTTTAAAGGTTATTAAAAAATTAAAGAAGAGTGACAGAAACTTGTGTGGCCTGCAAATCCTAAAATGGTTGTCACCCTCTAACAGTGTGATCCTCAGGAGAAAGGGAGGTTCCAGGATCCCTGCCCCACCCACAGAAGGGTGGAGCTGAGTGGGAGAAGAAGAGTAGAGAAGCCTCAGGCAGGAAGGAAGTAGGATGGGAAACAAGGAGACCTGAGGGAGGCACATAGAACAGAGAATCATGAAGAAGCTTCACTTGCTTTTTGCTCCTAGACTGGTTGAAACAGCTTTTATCTTGGTCTTGACTTTGCTCTTTACCTCTAGACTTGTCTGAATGTTTCTGACCCTTTTCTATAGGTCCAGGCCAGAATGTGCTTTAGGCTTGTGGTGGGCTTTCTGCCCTTGATTTGGGCCAATTCCATTTGGGTGGACTTTTACCCATAAACGGATGGATAACTTTGGGTGCTTGATTTGGAAACAAGATTCTTTATCTTTTCCATATGTATTGTACATTAAATGTATTAAAGTCCCTCTCCATTAAAGGTCCAAGTGCTTTGCCTTGATGTGGCTGATGGCAGGACCTATTTAGAACAGGCAGGTTTGGGGGCCCTGGGGTGCCCCTCTCCCTGTCCTGTAACAATCTGTTTTGCTTTGTTTTGTTTTGTTTTGTAAAAACAGTGTTTGACTTATGGTCTATGTGCCTGATGTACACTGATGCCATACTGCACACAGCCTGTCTGCTGTGCAAGGTTTCTTGAAAAAGCAGTTACTTTCAGGTGTCTGAAATGTCTAAAACTTCAGATCAAAAGACTGACTGACTCCTAGATGTTTCTGCTCCTACTTGATGTGATCTTATATTTAAACCAAAAAGATAGCAAATAAAAATGAATGAAAAATAACAAAAATCCTACATAAAAGTGTTAGTTTAATCTAGGTCAGTATTCTTAGTACTTAAATTTTTAACTCTGGCCAGTTGGGTCACTAGGTATGTTTGGTTCTCCTCAAAGCTAAGTAGGATAAATTCTTCTTTTGCCAATAAATGAAAGCATAATATGAAGTAATTTTCTTATTACTGGCTGGCTATTAGTCACATACATTCCAGAAAAAAACAAACAAAAAATAACAACACAAAAATAAGATCCATATTTTCTTATAACTTTGTTATTGTATACTTGTGTTTTGTTTTGTTTTGAGGTCAGTAAAGGTTAGAAAAAACAGGTTTGCAAAATTCTTAATGCAAATACCAACTTTAAAAATCCCTATAGTGAGTTGTTCCCATGACATATAAAACCAAGTATAATCTGAATATCAAACTCATATTTTGTTTTTACACAGAAAGACAGTGTGAACTCCCTAGAAGCCACATACCACAAATTTCATTTTTAAGAAGAAACCAGGATAATGAGAAAATCACTAAGAAAGAAACAAAAGACAGAAAAATTCAGTCTCCTACCAATATAAAAGAAGACATTCCAACAACTTTTTGTTTTCCTCTAAAAAGAGAATAAAAAAATGCAAAATAGAAAGTATAAAAACAATGTCAATACCAGCTGCCATCATATTTTGGGTAAGCATAGACGGTCTATGCGTTCTTTGAAGTTGCTGTGCCTGTTCTAAAAGTGATATACAAATAAGTTTACTTCATTGGGCCCTCCCTGTGGAATAACGGGTTAAAGTTCAGCACTGTGAAGCTGTCCACAGTCACTGCAGCATGAGTTTGATCCCAGGCCAGGGAGGTGACCCAGATGAAGGGCAGACCTCTCCTGACCCACCCAGTTCTCCTCTCAGCAGTATATTTCAGTAGACAGACACACCTGTTCTGCCCCCCCACTCTGTCTCTGGTGAATCCTCTCACCCCTTGCACCTCTGACCTGTCCCCCAGTTCTTGTGTGCATAAACAAATAAATCTTTAAAATAACAACAACAAAAATTAAGTTTACTTCCTAAAACAAGCTTCAGATATGCTATGTAAAGAATAAATAGCAGCAGGCCACACAATAATCAATAATACATTTCTAATTTTCTTAGAATAAAAACATGTATGTGAAAACTTATTCTTTCAATCTGAAAATTATATAATTATAAAGCTTGGTTTTAGGCACAATGAAGGCAAAAGCTAAGACTGTAGCAATGTTTATAAGGAATATACTGTGACAGGATGTTTAAATAGAACACAATGTCTAATTAAACAGGCATTTTAGTTATAATGACCACAATACACTTACTTGCATATGTATTGAATAAGGAAATGCCAATGGCTAGAACCCAATAATATGTAATATTTTTCCTATAATCAGTTAAGTCTGTATTTAAAAACATATAATGTGGAAAGCTAAGTCTGAGATGTAAGTTTTATTAAATACTTGTGGAAGTTGAAGACAACAGATGCTTAAATAAAAGAAATGATGAGCTGATTGGACAGCAAGAAACCCGCTGTTTGCTCACTCACCACCGTCCATGTAACCTAAGCGGGCTACCTAAATACATCCTTGTTCATGCAGCATGTGTGACCTGCACGATACTTTACCACATCCATGAATTTTTACAGAAGTTCTATAACATAAGGATCAGCCCAATGTTACTGATCAGAAACTGCTTAATTAATGATTGTTAATTAAGTTGCACTATAAAATTGAGCCAAGAATTGATCTAGAGTCATAAACTCATATCCTCTTGATGACACTTCATGTGAAAAATTCTCTAGTCCCTATTTTTCTCTAGATGATCTCATTTATTTCTTCTAGTTCTATCAATTTCTATATTCTTTCCTTTCAATTGGGCAAAACTCTGCTTTAACGTATTCACGTTCATATATTTTTTTGTGTCACTTCAACTCACTAATCTTCTATTTATTTTTATATACAATAAATATTTTGAACATTTTTTTCTCAGTTTTCTTTTATTTACATTCTATTTCTGGATTTTATTTACTTTTATTTTCAAGTAATCTATGCATGTGATAATAATCATGTTTCACCTACATTCAAAAAGAAGAACAAATTTGTTTTTCTCATAAAGTGTCATAAGTCCTACAAATTGATGCTTTATCTGTTTTATAGAAAAGTGGGTCACATGTGAGAAATTGAAAATAAAATGTTGTCATGAGATATCAGAGTAATATTTTATAAAAGGTATATTGGCAGATGTTAAATTGCTGAGTTGTTTGTTATTTAAGATTAAATCTCCCTAGGTATTTTTATATCCAAATAGACTATGGTGCTTGCTTTCTTACACAATTTAGAAATGAATAACTTCATAAAACTTCATCCTAGAAGATTAACATAAGATTTTAGTTTATGGACATAGACTCAGATAAGGTGACAATTATTTAGATTTTTTTTTTTTTAAGATTTATTTATGCATCCAGAACTGGGGCACAGGCCAGAGGTACGGGGGTAGTAAGAGGATTCACCAGAGAGAGTGGAAAGCAGAACAGGCAGCTGTGTTCCTCCAGGGCAGGGATCAGACTCATGTTGAAGTGGCTTTAGCTTCTTAGTGCTGTGCTTTAACCCGCTGTGCCACCTGGGAGGACCCTATTTAGAAATATTTTTAATTTTTACTATTGGTGGTGATTGCTGTGTTATGACACTAATTGGAAGAGCTATAAACCTATACCTCTGAAACATAAACAGTGTTATAGTCTAATGTTACCTCAATACAAAGCAATATAATAAAAACTTCATAAAGTATTTTAAAAATATGATTAAAATTTGTACTACTTGGCTCTCCCTGGTGGCTCAGTGGGTTAAAGCACTGCACTAAGAATCTTAAGCCACTTCCGCATGAGTTCGTTTCCCGCCTGCCCCGGAGGAGATCCACATGGTGTGGCAGACCTCTCCTGACCCGCCCACTGCTCCCCTCAGCAGTGTACTTTGTCAATCTGCCTGTTCTGCTCCCCACTCTGTCTCTGGTGAATCCTCTCACCCTCCGCACCCTCCGCATCTCTGGCCTGTACCCCAGTTCTATATGAATAAATAAATAAGTCTTAAAAAAAAAATTGTACTACTTGAAAATATAAATATTACACTATAGTTTCTATAGTTTTTCATCATTTCTTCAGTTATTTAAAACAACTGTCAGAATTTTAAAATAAAAACCATTGTTGTTAAAGATCATTAGGCTCTGAAATTAAATGTAGGTATACACACACAAACATATAGTTGTTCTTAAGTGTAATTTTTTGTTCTGGCTAGTACATACATAATTTTCATTATACATAATTTAATAGAATTAATTTAATTTATTTTATTAATTAAATTAATATTATTATTAAATTATATATTTAATTAGATTAATTAAATCAATTAAATTGTTTAATTAAACTAATTAAATTAATAGAATAAAAGAATAATGTTTATGTCTTCTTTATATGAAAAGAAAATAATTTCTAAATGACTGTCACCTTATCTGAGTCTATGGCCATAAACTAAAATGTTATATTAATCTTCTAGGGTGAAGTTTTATGAAGTTATTCATTTCTAAATTGTGTAAGAAAGCAAGCACTATAGTCCTGCTGCAGAAATGTCTATTTGGATATAAAAATACCTAGGGAGATTTAATCTTAAAGAACAAACAACTCAGCAACTTAACATCTGCCAATATACCTTTTATAAAATATTACTCTGATATCTCATGACAACATTTTATTTTCTATTTCTCACATGTGACCCACTTTTCTATAAAACAGATAAAGCATCAATTTGTTGGCTTATGACACTTTATGAGAAGGACAAACAAGCAAACAAACAAAAAAGCTAGAAACGTCTTCATGTGGAAATGAATTGGCACATTTTACCATAAAGAAAAATATATCTTTTCATGTCACTAGTAGAAGAAACAGTCAGCAGACTTAAGAAAATAGGGTTTTACTCCACACTCTACTTAAATAGCTATGTACCTTCTTGAACTTCTGTGCCTATTCCAATAATCAATTTTATTGAAATATATTTTACATCCAAAAAAATGCCTCCATTTCAAATGTATAGTTCAATGAATTTTTAATGACTGCAACCCTCTAAATATATTATTGTAGGACATTTTTTTAATCCCACCAATAATACCCCTCAATACTATTTATACCAAATCCTTATTCTCACCTGCAACATCAGACATCCACTAATCTATTAATCTCCCTGTCTATTAATTTGTCTTTTCTGTGTGTTCCTTTTGTGCTTGGCTTCTTTCATTTAGTATTATATTTTTGGTTAAAAAAAAAAAAAAACATACAAAAGCTTTGAAATTTGGTCTTTCTTTAGGTCCATTAATCTGTCTAGTGCAATCCTTGGATTATATACATAGCATCCCATACTCATCTAAAACATCATTTAATACCCCCAACATTGGTTTCTAAATGTTTTTTCTATTATTATAGAGAAAAAATTTACCATCTCTTCTGATTTCTAAGATTTACTATTTTTTTTCTTCATTGAAATCTTAAATTGTACTGCTTTTCAGTCCCAATTGGATCATGTAGTAAATTCTGATGTCATTCACTTTCCCAAAATTGTGTTGCCTTGGCACAAAAAAAAAAAAAAATGTCTAGAGTTCTTTTTTGTGAAAAATTAACTTCAATTAAAAGCCAGAACAATTTATTTTGGAGGTCAAGTAGAAATACACACATACACACACACACATACACAAAAACAGAGTAGGAAATAACAGTACAAAATTTGCTTAAATTTTCCTTCAAGTCCTGCAAGAGTAGGAGATTGCTGCTTGTCTAGTCACAGACAGGTGGTAGAGTCACCCAGGCAGTGGGAGTCACTGGCAAGCTCACCCTGGCTGTGGGCTTTTGGCTCTCTACATTCAACTTCATTCCCTTTTGATGCTTCTTGATGGATTTTATTTATTTAAGTAGAATCTTTATTTTTTATTAAATAGAATCTTTGGAAATCACTTAAGTCACATGATCATGGAAAAATCTTCATTTGCTAATTTATATCATTTTCTGTTTTGATGTGAAACAGATGTTTGACTGTGTCTAACATCACTATGTTGAGTAAATAAATATACCTGGGACTCATGTACCTCCCTGAATAAATGAGTCTAGTAAATGTCAACTTTGCCCTCACCTCAGAAATTAATACTCTTCTTGTCTATTTATCATGACCTCAATTTAAATAGGTAGTAAAGTAAAAATATGTCATATGACCCAAAGGAACCATTCTCTCTGCAAATTTATGATCTTGAATCATTATTTGAAATATTTCTTAAGTATGCTCCGTTCAGTAAATATATTTTCCTAAAACCTGTTGAATTATACTATTTATAACATTTGCCCTCAAATTCTACGTTCGAGTTGAACAAATTCTACATTCAAGTTTGTTTTTTTTTTTTTAATGTATTCTTATTAGGAATAAAGATAAAGGAATGGTGGTAGAGATAGGGGTTGGGAGGGATGTAGCAGTGGTAGATGGTGAAAGCAAGACAAGGGGTGGAGTGGGAGAGAGAGAAACCTCCACAAGTGGGTAGTTTCTGTATTTTCATAATGAATTAGATTTTATGTCCTAAATATTGTCAAATGTGACTATCTTTTACAAAGATAAATAACATGCACTTAGAAGGTGTTTAAATACTGTGTAGTCAAGTTAAAATGTTTTTGAGTATCTCACTTTGAATAACTAGCTCAATAGTTAAAAGGCGTGTAAAATCCTTTTTAAAGTGTTCACACTTTTAATAATCTGATTATTAATCTTATTAATCTATATCTCTATCACTCATTGTTTCCTGTATGCTGTATGTATTCAATCATCTCATTCATCTTAGTTTTAGTAAATATTGTTCCATATTAACAATAAGTATTATTCCTGTTAAGGAGGTTAAATATTAGATCTGAGCTTAATTTCTAGACTAAAATTCCACGATTATCCTAATCAAACTGAATGTTTTTCAATCCCTGTGTGACAGGTATTACTCATCATGTCAACCAAACATCCCAAAGAGGAATGTCTTCAGATGAGATTACTGTATTCAGATGAGATTACTAAAAATAAGTATCATAAATTCACTCTTAATTCTTCACTGTCCACTACTGATGTGTAATGGGATGTGTGTTGCTATAATATTGGACATTAGCAAAACTAAGAGAGAACAGGGAATATTGTCATGCTTTGGGAAAGTTATTGGTAGTACATTTCATGGAAAATTAGTCCTCAGAATTAGGTTTCAGATGTAGTATTTCTGCTCTCATGAAGTTGGTTCATGTGCCAAAACCAATAAAGCCTATACTATTTCCTAACAAAGATCTCCTTTTAGCACAATTTTACCCTAGTGACATTATGGTGGTCACAACTGTGGGTCAGGGCTTCTGCACTGGTAAGGATGAGTGAAGAATCCTTAATAATACTCCCATTTCATCTAGTTAAGTAGAAATTTACAATTCTGCTGAATATTTTTAGATCACTTGGTCCTTTGTAATTTTTAATTTATTTTTTTGCCCATCACATTCCATTTCTTATAACTTGATATTCAGAGATTAATTTGTCAATGTGAATAAAAATATAGTGCAATAAGATATTTTCAATATGCTTAAACAATATTAATTAATCAATCCAGTTACCCTTTTACTGAAGTCAGAATAAAATATAAACTGGCCAGTGAAAGTAAATGGACTATGAATTTTAAGGACCATTTGACTCAAATATCTTTCCATAACAAGCCCTGAGTAAGATGTGGGATATGAAGCAGTGTAATGCCTGTTTGCAAGTGTCTAGAGATGTAACTCAGATAGCATTATGTGGAGTTGTGCTTTAGGGTTTAATACAGGTATAGTGCAAAATAGACTCACTTCTTTCATTTGTTGCTGCCTCCCTGTTTGATCTAGAAAAAAAAAGTCAAAATACACATTTCTCAAAGAGAAACTTATTACTATATGCAAGACTTCTTTCCTCTTAACCTTATGTACTTAAAATTTCCATGTAAAAATAAATGATATGAGTTAACTGTATTTAGGTAAACTATACTTCCAATTAATATAAGACAAAGAACTAATGGTGAGTCTGCTAGACTTAAATGGCCAGCAAGGCTGCCACTTCACTTATGGCTAGTTCTGAATTCTAATTCTAGGTCAGAACTGCCTGGTCAGTCAGTTATATGACCTAAAAGAATGTAATGCAACAGACCCTGCAAGGCTCCTTTCAAATTAAGTAAGAGCAGGATGCTTGATCATCCTGGGACAATGGGTTTACATTAGGAGGTATAACTGAGAATGCCTGGGGAATGGGGTGGGAAGGGTGGGCGTTGACTGAGTGTGCCTTGAGCCCCAGAGACTGATGAGTAGAATGCCTAGGCCTAGTTGATAAGACTGGACCCATGGGTAAGGGTCTGGAGTAAGTTTTGATTAAAACACCCGGGTCATCAAGCATATAGAAAACAAACAACACTCAGCCAGCAGACTTACTTGCCCTTGAAGCGTTGGATGACAGCACATTTTCAGTTTCACCCACCCTTTACTTTTTGTCCTATCCCTGTAATTGATGCTCTATGATTTTTCTATTAAGAAAAAGGCCAGGATCTTGCCCTTTTGGCAGCACCCTGCATTGTACAGCTCGCTCCATGACTCCCACTTGTCAGTGTGGTGTTGTCAATGCAAAAACTAACCATATTATTTATGTAGTGAAATGTTTGAGAATCACTTTAATCATCCGTAGATGAAATTTTTCATTCTATACTCAGCCCATGAATTTATGTCTATGTATATTATTTTCTATTAGCTAAAACAAAAATCATTATGCTTTCTAAAGTAACATAGGGAAGGGAAATACTGCTTCATACTTCTTTTGGAAGCAAACTAACACAAATACATAAAGCAGTTTCCATGTTACTCTAAAACTGGCTATTGCATAGGAAAATATATGTCATCACAGTACCTATTTCTTCCACATCTCTGATACTCCAGCAGGCTTTCAACTGTCAGCAAGCAGCACACATCTCTGTGTCTGAGAATTTCCCTTTGGGGAGAAAGTCATGTTTCCCCCCCCCCCAACACCCATCCACACAGAGTAAGTGCAATATGGCAAAGAATATACCCTGCCCCAGAAACCTTCCTTACCAATGAATATGAGTGTCTATGTGTGTCAATTTGCTCCAGACCTCTCCTATTTTAGATAGGATATCTCCACTTTGGTTTATGCACCTCCTTTTCCGGTCTTCCAGTAGAATTATTGTCTCATCAGCTTCGGTAGTGCTTGTTTTGAAGCATAATTTTTTATGATGTCCCCTTTTTCTGCTTATTATGTCCATCACTTCCCTAATATCAACCAATCTTCCCAAGATACCACTTACTTCAATAGCAGTACCAGTCTCAGGATCACATTACAAAGGAATCAGTTATTTTGAGATAAAATAAATCATCTGGTCTGTACATGGACTAGGAAATGGAAGAGCGTTAACCTCCTCTGTAGGTCACTAATCAAACCCACTTCCTGTCATTATGTGGGGCATTGCAGACAGTGTTCCCCCCTGCCAATGATTATTAGTGCCCTAGATTTTGCAGATAAGTTGATAATCTAAAACTTACATGAAAAAAAAACTTGCTTTTTAATGCATTTTTATTTATTTTAAACATTGACAAATTTTATTTAAATGCTCATAGCTTTTTAGGAAATATATCAATTAGGTGGTTAATACTGAACAAAAATAATCTATTTTGAATTTCAGTGGGTTTCATTTATCTGACTCTGTAGACCAAATTTTCTCTGGATCACTCTTAAGCTATTAACACTTACCTAAGTTCATAAATGGATATATCAGTACAATCAATTTCTGTGGTCATCCAAAATCCAACAAGAGTTGCTTTTCCATGGTAACCCTTTTCTTTAGGGTTAGAGGTGTACAAAATATAATAACATATCCTTTATTTTAGAATGAAATCCAGGTATATCCCAGATAAATGAAACTACTATTAATGTTACTGAGTATCTGCACATTTTTCTCCTCTTATCTGATAAACATAGATCTCTGTTCATCAGGTGTTACAAAATAACTAAGTAAAAATGAATTAAAAAAACAGATTTACACATGAATTTTAGACTATCAGCTTCTCTGTAAAATCTGGGCACTGATAATCATTAGGTATTAGGTATTATTAACCTAATGCCATCAATATAGATGGCCAAGAATGTTGCTCTGGAAAATGTTATCCTAATGCAGAGGCCTATATACCACAAGATGAAAAACAATAGTTCTATCAATCAGCTTTGTTGACATCATGTTGTATAGCAAAACTTAGTGATGTAGTCTAAGAATTGTTTCTCTTTTTGTTCATGCCTCAGCCATGTAACATTTGGATATCCTAGGTGCACTAAGTTCAGCTTGGTTTCAGGCTGTTTCTTGTAGCTCTATACTTCTAAAGACAGCAGACTGTTACAACATATTACTCTGCAGTGGCAGAAGTCCAAGTAACTATACCAAGCCATAAACATTTCAAGCTCATTTAACACTATGCAGTTCTTAACACTCTGTTGGCCAGAACAAGTCACAGACCAAACTTAATTTCAATAGAAAAAAGAAGTGTACCCCTGACTTTGTTGTTGGGGATTAGAAGAGATAAAGTATTAAACAACAACCAAAGCTATAAATTTTACTTTCTTTAAATTAATACTCATGTTCCTCATTCATGCAAAATGCCCCAAGTAATACAACAAACCTGCCCAAATTCTCATCCACTCCTGGTGACACGCTGAAGCCTGATCTTAGGATTTAGAGCAGGTCTAAACGGCACTCTTTTTGCTCCAGATACTATAACTATGAAGTGAAAGACAAACTACCTATTCTCCTCATATTCAATATCCCAGAAATATCCCAGAATGAACAAGAAACTATTAGTGATAATAAATGTTCTTATTTAGAAAGGTGAATACAATGCACAATTATTAGTCACTAATTGAGAGGATTTTTTTTTTTTTTTTTTTTTTACATTTTAAACAGTTCCTTTCTCTAGAGGAGAGGAGGGGAAAATGTAAACCCACCTATGGCAGCTTTCAGTGATATGGTTTTGGAATTCCTCTCCTGTGATGGAAACCCTGGTACAAATGCAGATACATTCAGCATTTACTGCATCACACCTAGGGGAGTTAGGATATGAGAAATTGATCCTGCTAAGGTTCTTCATGAGTAAGTATGGGTCTGTTTTCTGATGCAGAGAACTTGTGTTTCTTACAATGTGTGTGCACACATCTATGTATATAATTATATACATTATTTATTTGAAGCTTTTCTTCTCCAAGGAGTACCTTTGCTTATTCTTTTCTCCAGTGCAGCCATATATTAAAAAGTATTCTATAAATAGTTCTCTACAATTTTAAGTGAACTATCCTGGAGAGGTTTCTCTGAATATTTTATTTCCTACACTTTACCAGAAAATATAGCTTCACTTTTCAAATACATAAGATCAGAGACTTCTACACTGCTTTTAAGCTGGAGAGAGTTTCCATTGCTATTATTTTTTAGTCATTTTCATTCTCTGGATACAGAATCTGTATTACTAAATATTATATTTTTATGGAAACTACAGACCAATGGGAAATGTTTATTATCTTTAACATTATCATATTTAAACATATAAACTCCAGATTATATTAGATTTTGATGTTAAAATGGAATTGTTATGTTCAAAATGACGTCTATTCATGATTTTCTCATATACAAAACATTTTGTTTTATCATTATTTCAATGAGTTGAATTCCCGTTTTAACCATGAACGGTCTAAATAAATTTGCTAATCTTTCCGTTTTCATTTATACTTATAAATGAACATATTTCTAACTTCATACGTAAGCAGTTCCTGTATAGAAGGTAAATCTTATCCTATCACTGCAGTCAGCAATTACCTCTAAATTTGGCATAATTTTAAACATGTAATAATTTGAATCTCATTCTGATACCGGTAAGTAAGGAGCACTAAAACTGACCAAGAACAGCGCGGAAACAGTTTACTAGTCACTGTCAGAGGCTTTCACCTGCATGCATAATTGCAACAATAATGGGATTTAGTTAACAAATAAGTTAAAACAAAGAGTTGTTGAGGCCACAAACGGCCATTTACCTTACCTGATGCAGCATCCCTTACCTGAAGCAGCGTCCAGCGTTTTACCATCCTAAACACAAAAGCTCACAAGACAGCATCTTCCCGCCACAGAGGACTAGGCCTTTTCTCCCAAACAATAGGCCTCACTCCAATATGGCATCTTTCTACCCCTGAGGGCTGGAGTAGGTGGCAGCCAGACTATAGGCCTAGACCCAACAGAAGACACAACAGGAGCTGCTCACCCAAGCTTCCGAGATGGCGCCAGCACAGCATCAGACAAGCGGCGCTCAAAACAGCAGATGCTGCAGCGAAAGCGACCTCCCTTATTCCTCAGCGCAGGAGGCTTTTACCCTGGTACTCGCTTTTTTTTTTTTTCTAAACCGAAACAACAGCAAACCTGGGAACAGTTTCAGTCTCTCAGCTACCTACAAAGCTCTGGAACTTTTCTTCTCTGAGGTTGGCCGCTGAAACCTGTCCACATCTGATAGAGGCCTGCAACAACCTTCAGAAAGATCAGCATGGAGGGCAAAAAGGGCTGATCACAAAACACTGAAGACTTGAAAACGCTGAAATCCCAAACGCTGAACCCCAGGGCTGCTCCTGCACTCCCTGCAATTCCTTATCGCAATTCTGTCCGCCACAGATACTTTGTTCACTTTTGTCCAGGGCTATCCACCCTCCACCCTCTCCAGCACTCGCCTTGGGGAACAGCCTTGGCCTTCAATCCCCTGCTACAATTCCTCCTCTATAAACTGTCCCGTGATAATTTGTGAATGTTTAGATTTCGTTAAATGTGCATTATTACTTAGGTTTCCTCCTTCCATGGGTTGTCAACTCCACTAAATATCAAGTATTCTGAAAGCAAGATCCAAGTACCCCACAGAGAATTAAAGGAGGCACTAATGTGTGTTAAATAAAATGAACGAGGAAATACATGCCACGATTCTTCTTCCTCAATGATTGTCAAAAATATCATAAATGATAGTCATATTTACTCTAGAGCACTATAATAATTAAGTAACACATTTCAAAGGTGAAGATCTAATTAAGAAAATGTGAGATCAAATTTTATTTAAGCACCATGTACTTTATTTTCTAATTTAGTGCTTTACAACCATATTTCACATTTATGTTTACACACAAACAGTATTTATTTACTAAGTCACTTTTCTTACTAATGTGAGAATTAATGTTCCCACTTCGTCAAAAGTTACGATTAATTATTTTTGTCTATTATTGATTCTAACACTATTAAGACAGTCTGTTATCTTAGGTGAATTGAACCACAAAATTTTAATATCTTGAATACGTACTTACCATAATCCTCAGCATTACTTACTTAACATATTCTTGAGAACAGAGTGAGAGCAGTTTAGCTGATGCTGCATTTCATTTTATAGACTTAATAAATTCTTCATTATTCATTTTTTT